>NC_056733.1:1320077202-1320154702 GCF_019279795.1 Protopterus annectens
TCTGCCTAACATATAAAGCTATGTCAAACCCAGAGCTGTTGGACATGCTCCACTTAAAGAAATCCCAATCCCTTCGAGCTACACGCTCTAGGGACCTAAACCTTGTCACCACAATAAGCGGAACATACCGGAGGGATAGATTCCTGTCCCAGAGACTTCCCATATTCTGGAATAAACTACCTATCTATATCAAACAAAGCTCCTCATTAGCACTCTTCAAGAAAAATCTTGATGATTGGATGGGAAATAGGAAATTCATCCCCGGGATCACCTCTGTGGCTCTGCTTGACAGTGGCACAGGAAAATAATTTTCTTGGGTGGCAAAAGCCAGTGTACCTTCTTGGCTGGGCTTGTATGGGTCCCAGGGCCGATAGCCTAATACCTACCTATGAACACACACACTTAAATGCACAGCACAACAGACTTGAATGAATGAAGTTGCAGTGTAACTTAACTTGAATGAATGAACTTAACTTGCAAAGTACAATGGCAGTGGACTTGAATGAATGAGCCAGCATTGAATTCAACTTTACCTGGCTGGCGGAGCCCAGGAAAACAATGGTGCTGACTGTTAACTCTAAACTTCACTGTTGCCGATATCTTGCGCACCTCTGCACGTGATGACAGCAGCTGAATGACGTCAGCTGAAAAGAAAAAACTAAAAAAAAAAAAAAAAAACCTGGAAATCAGGACTAAAGAAGGCCACTCATGAATTCATGGCACCCCATTATTTGGACCTTAAAACCAGTAAATGCCAAGGGACTTGGCATTGTTGAGAGGTATGAGTGTGAGAGATGTATCTACACCAAGAATCTTGAATCCATTCTCTCTCTCTCTCTCTCTCTCACTCAAAACAATAACACAGAGAAGGTTGTCCACTCGTCCTCCAGTACATATGCACATAGTACCATTACTCAAACACATATTATGCATCAAACACAAAAATCTAAATTTGCAGAGTTTCTCTACAAAAACTTACCGAAACATCAGAGAACTCCAAAATACAAGACTGCTACGACTAACACAGTTCCCACAGCACCTGTGACGCACAGCAACACCAGTGTCTCACCCACCAAGCCCGTAAGGTGTAACACTAAAAAAACAAGTTTTCTTGCCATTGGAGACTCTATAGTGAGACACACGGATGTCCCACTCTCCTGGTTGGATAAAGAGAAAGTCATGGTCAGCTGCCTGTCTGGTGCCAGGATTCATCAGATCATGCATGCACTCAGGTCTCTCAGCAACAAGTACCATTATGACTCTGTCATAGTTCATGTTGGTGTGAACAACCTAAGACATACCTTGCTGGACTATATGAAGAGAGACATGGTTGAGTTTTCTGAGCATGTGTCCCAGGCAGGCATGTCTCTAGCCTACTACGCTCACCTAGAATGATGACACAGTATAAACAAAAGATGATTGATTTCAATAATTGGCTTGGTTTCTGGTGTTGTTCAAAGGGGATCCAGTTCCTGTCAGCCTTGGAAGCCATGGTCGACAAACCTCACTGCTTTGCCAGCAGTGGTTTGCACCTGGCACCTTTAAGCTTTTGGCTGCTGGCAAAGGCTCTTGCCTCCCCCATAGTGCTGTTTTTACACATGGTCTTGAAAACAACATTACCGACATGAAATTAAGCAGACAGAGCATAATAAGGGTCATGCTGTTAAATGCTAGGAGCTTAACCCAAAAACTGCACTCCCTGGAAGCACTTGTATCAGCTGTAGATGTCTGTGCAGTCACAGAAACCTGGTTCAAGGCCTCCGAGAATATCCCTGGCTTGCAAGGCTGCAATGCCTTCCACACCTTTAGACTGCAAAATGAATGTGTGAAAACCAAAGGAGGCTGTGTTTCAGTCTATATTAGAGAGAAATTCACCTCCCATCTAGTTAGACTGGATAACTCCATGGAGTTGCTCCAAGTCTAGGTTACTGTAGGTAAGGCCTCCATTCAAGTCATAGCCAGCCAGTTATAGATCCCTCTCCATGGGTCACGATGCCCACAATGCCTGAATACTTTGACTAAACTGGAGACAGTCCAGACTTTACCAAACACACTGGTTATGCGGGATTTCAATTATCCCACCATCAACTGGGAACCCTGTGCTAGCCCTAACTTACTATGAGGAACAAACATTCTAGATCTGCTCCTCACCAACATATCAAACAGATGCACTGCAGCAACTGTTGGGCACTCATTAGTTAAAACTGACCACAAATCCATCACCTTCAAGCTGGCACTAACACCAGAATGCACAAAGGGTAAAATCAGACTAAAAAATTTCACCAAGGCAAACTATAACCACCTAGTTGAAGGTATAAATGAATTCCAGGCCTCACCTCAAGCTAGAAGTGGTAACTACACCAAAGCTTACACTAAAGCCCTGTACAATCACTTCCATAAATGTATAAACTCAGCTGTACCAGAAAGAATCAAAGCCAGAGTCTCAAGTAAAACATCTGCCATGGTGGACATCCAGCATCAACACATTTTACAATAAATGCAAAAGGTTGCTGTCCAAGAAAACAAAGGCAAGGCTGCAACAATGGAAAAGCACCCTCCTCAGCCTCAACAGGCAAATAAGACAACCTGTCAAATTCTCCAAGGGCTCCTTCGAGAGAAACCTAGCAAGTACAGCCAAGAATAACCATAAGGCATTTTACAGCTATGTACATAGCCTAAAAGGTAGGACCTAATGATGTGCAGAACTAGTGGCCAACAGTTTTACACACACACTGACTCCACAGAGATAGCAAACCTACTAGTGGATAGGTTAGGTGAATATTTCACTCAGTTTCTCCCCTCCTAACTTATCACAAACTTTACCCTAACCCCCCCCCCCACCTTACCTGTCAGACGAGCAGGTCTTCAAAAGCCTTGTCTAAGGCAAAAACACAGCCACTATGAGACCAGATGACATCCCAAGCTGTCTTCTAAACAGGCTAAGACATGAGCTAGCATCACCAGCAAGTGCCCTTTTCAATCATAGCCTAACCACAGGCTTTGTTCCTGCGGAATGGAGAACAGAAACGAAGCAGTTATTCCCCTCCACAAAGGTGGCCTAGCAACAAACCCAGGGAATTACAGACCCGTAAGCCTGACAAGCCTCATCTGTAAAGCCTTGGAACGTTTCATTATGAAACTCAAATAAAGACATAGTTGACCTCCATACCCTGGATCCTACTCAGTTTTGCTTCATCAAGGGCAGATCCTGCCTGTTAAATCTAATGGATTTCTTTGAAAATGTGACCAGGGCCATTGACGAGGGCAAATCTGTGCACACAGTGTACCTCAGCTTGCAAAGGCTTTCAACATAATCCTACATTCAGGTCTTACTAATAAACTTAGCAAACTGAATGTAAACCCCTTCATTGTAAGATGGGTTGGCAACTAGCTCACAAACCGGATACACATTATCAAAGTGGGTGACTCTCCATCAACCAGCAGACCTGTTAACCAATAGGGTGCTGCAGGAGTCATTGCTGGGCCTCCTACTGTTTGGTGTATACTTCTCAGAAGTTCGGGTCAAAACTAAGGGGTTGTGGCTGACCAGGTTTGCAGATGACCGCAAACTAGGTACAATCATTGAATCCCAAAATAATGTCCATATACTCCAGAAGGGTCTCATGCAGACCAATGACTGGTGTATTGCTTACATTCTCAAACTGAATGCAAAGAAATTCATCCTCATTCTCTTTGGCACAAGTAATGTCCCTTCACACTATCAAATCAGCAACAATACCTTAAGTACCCACAAAGTGGTAAGGGGCCTGGGATCACAAATTGACTGTGACCTTAACTTCGACCACCATGTGTCTGCTGTAGTAAGGAAAGCTTTTTACATAGCACACTTGATTAGTAAAGGCATCGCCTCGAGAGCAAAAGAGGTTACAATCCCTCTGTACTTGTCCGGCCCATAATTGAGTATAATGCCCCATTTGGCATGTACCGTACTAAGTACTTGCAACAATTGGAGAGACCTCAGAGGTTTCTAACAAAGAAGATCAAGGGGCTCCAGCATGTGCTTTACACAGACCAACTAAAGTCCCTGTCACTATACTCCACATCATATAGACTTCTTATGGGAGACTTATGCCTGGCCTACAGAACGATCCAGGACCCAAACCTAATGAACTTGCTGCATATCCTTAAATCAGACTTGACTAGAGCTACCTGTTCCAGGGACCTAAATATGTCCTGCGACTTTCTCCCAGCAACTGCTGCGTCTTTGGAACATGTTACCAATTCATGTGAAACAGAGCACCTCTGTGACACAAGAGGAACCTGTATGAGTGGATAGGGGCACCATAAATTCTTACCAGGGATAGCACCCACAACCCTTCTGAATATGGGCAGTCATCACTAGATGCAATCTTGGATATTGACTAGCATTTTTGTGGTATTACATTGGGATGAAATGGCAAAGCTTAAAATGACCTCCAGATTGATAGCCTAGTAGTCTTCTATGATCCTGTGATCCTAAGTGATTTTTAATGTGTTACCTTACCTTTGCATCACATCATATGGTGCAAAAACTGCCGAACAGCACCTCTGAACACAAGGGTGCATTTTTCACTTCACTTTGGAAGAGAAATCCTAGTTTAAAAAGTTTTGTTTTTCATACACAGATGTTGCTAAGGAAAATGGTAAACTTTAACCTAGTGGTGTCAGTGTAGTAAAAACGTGTAATGGGCACACCACCGTGCATGCGTGAAGGTGCCCCATTAAAACTGCATGGGCACAACTCACATTACCCCAAGGTAATGCCATGGTGGGAAATACTAAATTTATTTGGGATGTGGTTTAATAAAATATCTACAAAGCTTTTATTAAAAAGCAGCCCAAATAAATGATTACAGACAAGTGAAAAAATGTGTCGCAGTGCTTGACTCACGAAATGTGATGATGCATTTAATAACACTGGAAAATCATTTTGAAGTTTCAGCCTCGCTTAAATGTAGGGTGCATGGTTGAGTCCTGATCTGACGTTGTTGCTACTGTTTAATGAATTTTATGTATTTTTTTATTTTTATTTATTTAGTTTTGGTTTTCTCCCAACCCATCCATTTCCTACTCCTTCCACAAATATGCTGGTTGATTACTGCATCTATTACATTTATCCTTACCGTTGTGGCACAGGTCATGGCTGAAATGGGTTCCTGAAGGATTGCTTTACTTAATATTTAAAAAAAAAAAAAAATGCACACACACACACAGTTTTTGACTGTTTAACGTCAGCGTGCATACGCTCTGATATAAGAGCTGACATTTTTCCATATGCTTATGCTCCAAACTCTGTATGTTGAAGCTGTACCTTACCAAGTTCCTCCTGAAAAGGTGATGTCCTTTGGGGTTGTCTTGGAATGGTAGTTATATTTGTTTTTAGAACTGGACAGTTGTTTTCTTGTGGACTTGTTGGCAGAAAACTTTGCTACACCAAGCATGTTTACTTAAATAACCATGCTTTAGAGTAATTGATTAACAATTTACCTGAAAGCTGACTATAAAAGGTCATGCTCAAGATGCTGTTTATGCTCTTCCTGCTCATAGTGGGCACTTTGGGTTAATAATAATTAGAAAAACAAGTTCCGTTTTCTGTTATTAATCAGTTCTCTAACTTACATGTACTGTGCCACGTACTGTTACATCTGTTTACCATTTTCATAGTGATCTTCGTCTCCATATGATTGCATGGTTGCAGAGGGTTAGTCACTGCTGTCAGACTGGTTACCCATTTTCACTGTGACTATACTGCCGTGTGTTCTTTAGTATCTGTAGTGCTTTTCAGGAGTGTAGCTAAAATTCACATTTTGAAATCACAGCCTTCTATTGTGTACACACACACACACACACACACACACACACACACACACACTCTGACATTTAAGAAGTACACACATCTTGCCAGATGTTGGTGCTTACTAGCACAGATGGAAATTACGCATCATTAGCAGTGGTTGCTTTATACAGTGTTAAAAATTTGCTGTATAAAGTAACAAAAAATTGTTTTCACCTGAGAAATTGTATCCCCTAAGGGTCTTGTAATTAGAAGTATTGCAGGTACTATTTTGGACAGGTGGACATTTTCAGGCTCTTAAGTCACTGACTTTCTGATATAGGCTGAGGAGAAATGTACTCTGAGCTTATCCGGTAAGCCTGGCTGTACTTAGAGACTTCATATGCCACATCTTTTCACCATATTCCTCACAGAAGTATAATGTTTAGTTACTATTATCACCTTTTCTCCATGGGTTCAAACCCCCCCCCCCCCCACACACACACACACACACACATATGTACTGTTATTCTTTCTTTTACTTAAAATGATGCTACCTAGTTTGAAAAGTTGTTGCAGGCTTGTCTTCAGTTAGCATCCAGCCATCACCTTTTTTTTCCTTACCTACCTCATTCCCTTTGCACTGTCACACACACCTTCTGCTTGTTAGCATATTGACAGTGCTATTTGCCCATAACTTTGTCTCGTATTTCCAACTCTGCAGTTATGTGTGTTCCATAGTGTTTCCACTGCACCAGAATATTTTATTGCAGAAATTTAAAATATAGCAACCATATTTACAGAGCTGATGTAAGTTTCTTCTTTTTGTTTTCACTGACAATTGGTTTTGTTAGTTGCATACTTCACTTTCTCTTGTAACTTTTGTGGGGCACACAGTGATAGAGTTGCAAAATTGTCTCAGGTGAGATCCATGCAATGTGTTGTTTTGAGAACGTTCTTTAGTGAGTCTTCCGTTACCTCTGAAACATTTGTGCATACTGCACTTTGCTTGGCTACAAGATGAGTAATATACGAGCTATATTTTTTGTATCCTTTTTGTGCTTGGAGCATGTGTTTGTCTTCGTGCATTAGATTTTTGAATGAATCATAGTAAAGATAATTATTACATCTTTGCATCACTTTAACTACTAGCGATACTTTTCTTATCTTAGTCATCAAGCTTTTAAATAAAGCCTTTAAGTCCCAAACAGACTGTCTAGATTGCAAGCATTACTATTCCTTAACCTTTTGATACAGAGTTGGATGCATCATCATGTGCCGTTTTGTTTAATTTAACTAAAGCGTATTTTTAACATTTAAAGCAGACACACAAACAAGGAATGTGACTGTCTTAGTCACAGGTGTATGGTAGACAAGATCAGGCTACTGCATAGAATCCTGTTTTTCCTAAAGCCTGAAGCTGGACGTACAATTAAAAAGTGATCAGAGTGGTTGACTGTCAGAGGATATTAGGGTATTTTATGTACTTTTTCTTGCCTAGAAGGTACTTGGATTATAGCAGATGTGTAGGACATGTGCAGGCAATGTTCCAGACTATTACTAAAACACTTCTTTGTGATTGTTGATGCCTATTAAATCAGAATCTGTCTGTCTGCTGGAAATTTAACTGTGTTGCAACTTTTCTCTCTTAAGGTTTGAATTATGTATGAATAACTGTTACTCTTGAGTTTTCAGTAGTGTCTGAAAGCTGTCTTTTAGCTTTGATGTGGAACATTTGTATTGCATAAATTTTGCAAAGATTGCATAATTGTCAGAAGGAGTAGAAGACAGCTTAACACAGTGACATCATCCAAGTTTGCTTTTGTGCAAGTGTGTGTGTGTCTTGTCTCTGTGCTTGAGTCTGTGTCCTGGAATAGACTGGTGTCATATTCAGGACTAGTTTCTCTGCCTTGTGTATACTGAGTGCAAGAATAGGCTGCAGCTCCCCCGTGATTTTGAGCTTGATAAATCAGAAAGAATGACTAAACCATTTATCAGCCTTTTATTTAAATGCATATTGGTCCCGTGTCTTGCCATTTTCAAACATCCCTTCATTTGCACTACAACCATTTATTTCCTAGCATAGAGAAGCAGCTCTGAGCTTGAGAGAGAGAGCTGCATGAAGGGGCTACCATCCAGGCAGCCATAAGGATTATTTGTCCTATCCTCAAGCCTCTTCTCTCAGTCCTGCACTCAAGGGAGGTGGTGTCTCTGTTGGGATAGACTGAATTATCCCCCAGACTGGAATCTTGAACAGTTCTATTGAGCCCCTCCCAATGGACCTATCCCTTCAATCAGTACCCCTCTCTGAGGAGGTGTCTCCAGGCCCTTACAGGATAGGCAAATCTGTAAATGGTTTATCTCCCAGACCCCTTATTGTAAATGTTTAATCTCCCAAGCCCCTGCTTACAGTTATCAAGGGTACCAGAACTTGTCAGAGATTTGGGATGCAGGGCTAGGCTTAAAAAAGCCTTTGTAGTCCTGTGCAAGTACATACCTAAGAACCCATCCTCCCCTGCCAGCTGCATAAAGCTACGGAGCTGCTAACTAAACTGCAATACCATCATAGCTAGCTACCATTTAATTGCTATTGCTTCTTTTTCTGCACCTGTTTTAAATCACTATATAAGGTTTCAGTGAAGGGTGCTGTGAAGGATGTAGTGTACTTTTTAGTAAGGTGGGAAAATCGCCAGTCGGAAAGATAACTTGTTTATTTTTTATTTTGTTCTTTCTTTCTTTGACCGGGATAGTCCTTCTGAGCTGTAGACCATTTTCATAGGAGGTCCAAGGTGAAAAGGTTCAATAGAAGTAAATGTTACTTAACCTTGGGTAACAAAGCACTAATGCATATATCTGTCATTCCCTCTTCCCTCTTCACCCACATGTATCCTTTATGTATAATTTATTGTTCTATTTGCTTATATAGTTATAATCACTTCCGTATACCAGTTGTATATTAACAGAAATTGTTATTCACTGTATTTTCGCTGAAAATCATGTGTATTATTGCCACTATTTGTGTACTTTTGTCAGTACTCATTACATTTTTCTTGAATTGTTCACTTCTGTCCAGGACTCCATTGAAATAAATATTCCTCAGACTATCCCTTTCAACAAAGTTAACTACCTTGCCGACTCTGGGGCATAGCCGGATAGATTCTCTTGATCCGTCTGACCCAGGTTTGGTTAGCAGCCTGCTTGGAAGGAGCTGAAAGGAGAAGTTGCATCTGTTCTGGCTGGCCTTTCGTACTATATGGTTCTGGTGGGGACTAGAGAACCTAAAGAGAAGAGAGAGTTTTTAGGTCGTACACGGCTGCTACTGGGGTATGGCTACTTGCATGAGTGATGTTCCCATGTTGCACTTACTGTAATTTGCACTCTGAAACATTTGCCAAGATGTGCAATGGGAGAAAAGGTGCATATCAGTAAAAATGATTCCACCTAGGATGACATTTCATCAACACTTGGTTATTTCCCTCCACATGGTGTTAGGTACATCCATTTGAGAAAGGGAAACAAGTGGGTCTTTAGGACAGTGGGACTGGTTGGATGATCAGCTAGGGAAGTGTAAAACTGTTAACAGACACCAAATAAACATAAGTAGCATCAGTCAGAGCATTCTGAGAATCCTGGTCTCCGTTTGGTTGGAATCCTACTCAGTAGCTGGGTAGATGTTAGGAGAGATTCACTAGTAAAACTTCTTTAGAAATTCCATCAGAGTGACTCAAGTGCACTGCATCTTTACCTCCCATCTGTTGGCCTGTACTAAGGTCACAGTTTTCCACAATATATTTAGTGTAGTTTGTACCTCTAACCAAGCAGTCACCTTAGTGACCCCTTTTGAAGTTTATCTCTCTTTGAAAATTGTAAGCTGAATTGACAGTACATTTTTCTCAAAATAGTACAAGTGCATGTTATGGTTGTGAATCAGTTTATTTTTAGTTGAGATTCAAGCCTTAATGTTGTGTTTAATGACATGATGTTTCTTGGGAGAGTGGTGCAGAGGCTAGCACATCTAGCTTCATGATGCATGGAGTGCCAAGTTTTGGTTCTCCTTAGATAAGTCTGTAATTTCCTCAAATGTGACTGGATCTCAAGAGAGCTTTTTAGGAGTTCAGAGCAGCCCATAATTGACTTTGTGGGGCTTCCTGTCGACACCTTTTAAGAAATAGCCCTTAAAGTTGCTGTTTATCTAAGTAAACTGCAAAACAAAATCTCTATCGGGGTTTTGCATTTTTTTTTCATAACCAGTAAACTAGATTTCCCTCATTTCAGTGGCAGCAAAGCACTTCTTCAAAAGGAAGCCCCCCCCCCAAAGGTTATATGTATGCATGTGCCTATGTGTAGCTGTAACAAAATATGTGCATACATGCCCTATTATGTGAAAGCAAATGGAAAATCTGCCCGAAGAAATTGTATACACTGGTGTTCAAATGTGCAAGTTATATGACATTATATTGACTGATTCTGAAAACTTTCAAAAGGTAGATATTTTACAATGTGGACTCTTTATAGCCAGATTCTGTGAGAGGCATACTAGGCATAGAGTTATCACATTAGTTTGTTGTAACCATTGTTTGCATGGCCAGATAATGTTATACAGTTCATAGGTTCATAAGTAGGTACTAGGCTATTGGCCCTAGGGCCCATATAAGCCTAGCCAAACGGTACCCTGGCTTTTGCCACCCAAGAAAATTATTTTCCTGTGCCCCTGTCAAGCAGAGCCACAGAAGTGATCCCTGGGGTGTATTTCCTATCTCCCATCCAATCGTCAAGATTTTTCTTGAAGAGTGCTAATGAGGAGCTTTGTTTGATATAGATAGGTAGTTTGTTCCAGACTATGGGAAGTCTCTGGGACAGGAATCTATCCCTCCAGCATGTTCTGTTTATTGTGGTGACAAGGTTTAGGTCCCTAGAGCGTGTAGCTTGGAGGGATTGGGATTTCTTTAAGTGGAGCATGTCCAACAGCTGTGGGTTTGACATAGCTTTGTATGTTAAGCAGAGATCGCCTCTGAGTAGGTGATATGCGACAGAGTAAAGCTGGAGTTTTTTGAGACGGTTTGCATAGGGAATCTGTTTGAGGCCGGTAATCCTCTTTGTGAGGTATTTCTGTGGCCTTGCCAGTTGTTGTAGATGTCTTGTGAGGTACATACCAAAAGGGGGCATTGTACTCTACAATGGGTCTAATGAGTTATGAGTAGAGGGGAACAATGACCTCTTTTTTCCTGGATGAGAACCCTTTTGTGATGGTGTGCCACGTAGAAGGATTTCCTGACTACTGTGGCGATGTGATTATCAAAGGAGAGACTACTGTCCACCTGTGTCCCAAGGTCTCTTATCACACTTTCGGTGTTAAGTAGACTACCGCCTATGTGGTAGTTCATGGGTACAGAGTTTTTACCAAAAGGGATGACAATGCACTTTTTGGCATTGAGCTCGTGTCCATGGCTTTGACACCAGGCATCTGTCTCATTGAGGCCCTTTTGTAGTTGTATTGTATTTTTATTGCTCTGTGTGAGACAACTGCTTATTAAAGGAATAAGAAATCTGCACTATTCTTTAATGGGGAGTGCACCTTTTGGGTACTTTTTAATAAAAACTACAGTGCAAGTGCACTTTAGATATACGTTTTTAGATGATTTAATGAGTGGAAGAGTTAGCCTGTCTTGTGTTTTGTGGGATCAGAGTCTTTCACAATTGATACTGTTGGTGATGTACATCAGGTGTGCTTTTTCATTCATTAATCGAACAGGTAAGTAACCTGACTGTTTTGAACATTTTGTTTTTCCATTAAGAATTATGGTTTTGTCTTGTTTGAATGGGATACCATTTTGGGCCATAAGAAATCACTGCTCTTTTTTTTCCAGAATTGGATAAATTGAACATGTTGATCAAACTGAACTTTTTGATCAAATTCAGAAAATTTAACATCAGCCATTCCTTTGCGTGTTTCATACCTCACTATCTTGGATGCTTATTTGCAACAAACCTCACCATAGCTGCTGATTTTATTTAACAGCAGTTTTTGTTTAAATTTTAACCTGTTTTTGAGCATATTTTGGAATCTAAAAACACTCCTCAGTTGCCACTGATTGGCCTTATATGAAATTGAGCCCTAGGCAAAGGACTCCATACCAACTCCTTTTCTGCTGCCCACCCCACTCAGTTTCCTCACATGATCCACATTATTATTATTTTTGATTTTTTGCACTTTGTTACTCTTCAGCTTTTTCAGTATCCTTTCAACACAGACTGCTAACTGTGCACTG
This sequence comes from Protopterus annectens, assembly GCF_019279795.1. Classification (NCBI taxonomy): domain Eukaryota; kingdom Metazoa; phylum Chordata; order Ceratodontiformes; family Protopteridae; genus Protopterus; species Protopterus annectens. The sequence goes on from NC_056733.1 coordinate 1,320,089,245, forward strand.
CAATTCTTACGGAAGAAATAATTGAATTAAGCTTGGGGTAGGGTCTGTTAGGCCCCTAGAAGACAGTGGGTCCTAAATGATCTGAGGCAAATTATAAGTATTTTTTACAGACTTTGACTCAGTGATTCCCAGAACAAAAATCACGACTAAGGAAAGAAGTCCAGTTGTCTGTCTTTTTCTGTTTCCTTTCAGCAGTCTCTTAATTGGCTAATGTACAGGAAACTGTGGAGGAAATAACTGAATTAAGCTGTGGATTTGGGGACTGCTAGATCCCCAGAAGCCATGGGGTTCTAGATGCTATATGGTGTATTTTAGAACTTTTTCCCAATCTTTTGATCCAGTGATGGCCTGAACATTAGTCTTACATTTTTCTATTCAGGAAGACATGAGTCATACTCAAGGCTTATTATTCAAAGCTGACAGAATAGTAGATGTTCATCATTTGATCACTGCTATAGTAGCCTAAGTTGTATGGGGTATATCCTGCCTGGGATATAACAGCCAGACAGCTTCCAAAGCTTAAGGGCACCTTCCTCGTACCCAGACTGTTGACAGCTCAAGCTAGGCAGGCAGAAAATCAGTGCTGTGGTGCCAAGCCCTTCAGAGCTTTACTGCCACTGAAGAGAGCTCCTCTTGTGGGCTTTTGAAGATTATAAGTTCCCTACTTCATAGGTTCATAGGTGTTGTGTACTAGGCTAATGGCCCTGGAGCCTTTACAAGCCTAGCCCATAGAAGTGTCCTGGCATCGTGCTGCCCAGTGTTGGTTCCCAGTGCCTCTATCAAGCAGAGCCACTGGAGTGCTCCCCGGGATGAACTGTCTATTACCCATCCACTCATCAAGATTTCTCTTGAAGGAGGTGCTCTGCTTGACATGTATGGGAAGTCTGTTCTAGAGCATGGGCAGTCTCTGGGTGAAGAACCTGTCCCTCCAGCATGTTCTGTTGATTGTGGTAATGAAGTTGAGGTTTCTGGAGCATGTGTTGTGGAGAGATTGGGATTTCTTTAGCTGTAGCATTTCTAACGGAGTTGGGTCAGACATGGCTTTGTAAGTCAAGCAGAGATCACCTCTAAGTAGGCAATATGAGACCATATCTGGAGTTTTTTGAGTTTGCCCGTATAGGGCATGTGTTTAATGCCTATGATCCTCTTCATGAGGTACTTCTGTAGCCTCTCCAGCTGTTGCAGGTATCTATTGATGTGCATGCCAAATGAGGCATTATACTCTGATTGGCATAATGAGGGAAGAGTAGAGAGAGATGATGACCTCTTTTTTTTCTGGATGCAAAACCCTTGGTAATGAGATGTGCCACATAGAAGGACTTTCTGATCACAGTGGCAATGTGGTGGTTGAAGGAGAGGTTTATGTCAACCTGCGTCCCCAGATAGTGTTCAGTGGACTCCCATTGATGTAGTAATTAGTTGGAACTGAGTTTTTACCAAAGGAGATGAAGACGCATTTTTTTGGCAGTAAGCTTAAGGCCATGGTTTTGACACCATTCATTGGTCTTAGTGCAGCCTTTCTGTAGATGTCTGCATTACTTGGGGAGTTAATAACGGTTCCCAGTTTGCAGTTGTCTGTGAACTTGGTCAGCCAGAGTCCCTTTGTGTTGGCCTGGACTTCTGAGAAGTAGATGCTGAACAGGAGAGGCCCCAGGACCGATCCCTGAGGGACTCCACTTGTGACTGGCCGGCAGTCTGACTTAGAGCACACAGTGTGAAAGTAGTGGACTCATTCTGTCAGCCAATTTGCAACCCACCTGGTGATATAGGGGTTGATGCCTAGTTTGGTGAGTTTATCAATGATTCCCGATTGAAGAATGATATCAAAGGCCTTGGCCAGATCGAGGTAGGCTGTATGCACTGCCTTACCTTCATCCACAGCCCTGGTGACTGACTCAAAGAAGTCAACCAGGTTGAACAGGCATGATTTCCCTTTCACAAAGCCAAATTGCATGGGGTCTAGAGTTTGGAGATTTCCTGTATCTTTGTTAATCAGGTCGATGATGCGCTCCATACCTTTACATGTCAGAGTCGTCAGGCTAATGGGGCAATAATTCCTAGGATCTGTAGTCGCTCCTCCTTTATGGAGAGGGATGACAGTGCGCCATTCGGTAGGGACAAAGCCTGAGGTGAGGCTGTGACTGAACAGGGCACACATATGCGGTTCCAGTTCGCTTTGTAGTTAATGTAGAACACAGCCAGGGATATTATCAGGTCCCATGGAAGCTGTATTCTTGGCCTTAGAGAATGCAGCTTTAATCTGTGCTGCAGTAATGTTGGTTGCCTGGCATTCTTCCGGTATTGTGATTGGTCCTTTGGGGGGGGGGGGGTAAAGTTGGCACTGAATCTGTCAGCCAGTATGTTGGCAATATCTGTTGGCTGAGTATACGAGGTACCATAGTGCAATATCTCAAAGCAAATCTGGGTATTGCCATGGAGGTTTTTGATATAACTATAGAAGGCTTAAGGAATAAAACTTTCTACATTTCTTTTTATGACTGAAACAGTACTTTTTTAATACCGTTTTATGTAATGTTTTAATGATTTTTGGGACTGTTACATATTTCTTTTGTTTCTTTTTTTTTTAAACACTTTTATTGAACTTCAGGGACGTACGTGACATAAGTGAACCAGATATAATTGAACCATTAAATGCTATACTGTTTACACTTGTAAATTACAAGTTGTTATATAGTGTTTCACAAAAATGACTTTCAAAGTTGTTGCATCAGTCTGAGAATTATAGAGCTGAGGACATCCCTATATTCTGCTGTTCACAATATCACATCCCATACATATCTTATAGATTGGTTAACAGTAAGACACTCTCCATTTATTCCATTGACTAAATTTAATAAGGAATGAATTATTCTAAAATTTCATATTTTTTCCATTTACATGTTCATCCATGTCTCTCTGGCTCTTTCCCAAATGTCAGTGACTTTGAGAAATTGTTTACCTTCCCTTGGAGTTTCCTTCCTAATCTTGTTCTGGACCCCAAAGGTAGTCCTGTATGTCTCGATTCCCCACAGTTGTTTACCCTCTTTACTGATAACTATGTACAACTAGCATATAGCTGGAATGTTCACCATATTAGTTTTCCCAAGAAAATAAAAGGAAAAAAAATTCATATTGACTGAGATTTTCCAGACACATTTCCCTGCTCATTAAAAAAATGCTCAAACATGGTACTCTTGATCTCTCGTTTTCTTCCACTTTATTTCCCAAATTGAACACTTTTTTTTAACAAGATTCTTAGTCTCCTTGATATCCAGCTTTCTTTTTATGATGTCTCCTATGTCTGGATCCTCTTTCAATTTCTATTTTTAGTAAAGGCTGTTTACCTGCTATCATTAATAACAACAGTAGTGCCCTTACATGTTTTGTTTCTTCTAATTCAACGTAGTAAACATTCCTTAGCAAGGCAGTCCTCAAACCCTTTTATATCCCCTACTAGCCTTCCTAGGTCATTTTTAAACTGCTGCAGTTTATCGCAATCCCCAAAAATATGTTGCCAAGTTCGCATTTCATATCTTTACATTTCCAACACCAGCCAGGAGCATTAGGGAACATATTTGACACTCTACTTGGCCTGTAAAAATACTTAGACACAATGCAAATATTCTAAGCCTACTAGTCTTCCTGGCATATTGAACAATTTGGTCCCATTCTTCTGCATTTATAGGGTGATTTATCCTTGCACTCCTCATCTCATATGTGTGTGTGTGTGTGTGTGTGTGTGTGGGGGGGGGGGGGGGTTGTTAGATACTTAATATCTTCTTATCTGTTTGTCTTTTTAATCTTGCTTCCATTAATAATTTCACTACTACTACCAACTTGTCTTCTTGGTGGTGTGTTTTTTAATATTATATCCTTATATTCTGACAACAAACCTATAAAATGAATGTAGTCTCACTGAAACAGGTTAAAGTCCACGTTTACCTCCTCTTATCTTCTTAGCTCTTCTCCTTGAACCAACTGTTCCAGTGTCATGGCGTTTCTCCTTTTATATATGTGAGGCCTTTACTTGCTCTCCTGCCCTCCATTTACCTACTCTACTTGCAGTATGGAAGTATCCTATATATGCCAGTCTCGGGGGGGGGGGGGTGTACCTTTCCACTTCTCTTTTGTCAGTCGACATAATTTCTTTCCAATTGGGTGCATAATTTTGGATTTCACACAAGTATAATAAACAGTACTATGCTATCTGAAAATAGGTTTCAAGGTCCAGCATATGCAGTCCCCTTTTTTCTCTTGGAAGCAGGATCTTGTCCCACTGAATTATCTCTCTTGTGCCATTCCAGAAAAATTCCTTAAGCTCCCTTGTAATTTGACCCCAGACATTCTTATCTGGCTGGTAGGGATATGCTTGCCCTACATATAAAATTAGTGGGACTATTAACAGATTTACCACCATTACCTTGTTAATTTCATCCATATAAATAATTTTCCATTTTCTTATCATAGATGTAATTTTCCCAGATAACTCCACTCATCCAACCTCTCTTTAGCAGTCTGCTGGACAACTTGCTTTATTCAGATTTCTAGGTAACCACAAAAATGAGCAGAAAGGAAGTGTGAAAATGTAAAATACTTGAACCTGGAAAAGTATTTGCACTGTGGCGAAGCCTACATGACCACTCATAGCCACAAAATACTCATTAATGAAGTACTTTATTCAAACTACAAAACAAAAATGGAATTCACACAATATTAGCTTCACCATTTTGTCCTCACACTAGGACTTCATCAAAACAACTGCTCCTGTTCCCATATGCACATTTAAATATCCTCTCATTACCTCATAATTTCCTTTCAATTACTACTCGTCAAAACTGTTTAATCTAATTGTACATCTAATTAAAAGTCTAATTAAAAAATGTTTGAAAGAAATCTCCTAATAATCTGATCTGACATGAGTTATGGATCCGACATGACCACATTCTACAGACTCCAGATCCAACTCTCGAACTCCCCCTACCCATAATGCCCTAGTCCACCATTTATACCTCAGATCTCCTTTGTCACTATCTCACAAGGATGTGGATCCAGTCTTGAGTGTTTTTCAGTTTGTGGGACATGGGCAGTCATCACTAAATGCAATCTTGGGTATTGACTAACATTTATATGGTATTACATTGGGATGAAATGGCTAGGCTTAAAATGACCTCCAGGTCAATAGCCTCGTAATTTCCTATGATCCTATGTGTAGCAAGTGCTTTTGACTAATAAAATCTTTGTATTCCTATCTCTAGTTAATTACTTATTTTATGGTTTCTTCCTCTTAGTTTTTCTTTTTTTTCTATCCGTCATCCACTGTACCTTAGTAAGGTAACCTTTATGTACTATTGTTAGTACCTTTTTTATATATACATTTTGTATCCCTTTTTTTTGCCCAGATAGACAGGGTGATCTTAACTAACATTGTTGGTAGTCCTTTTCTATAGTCTTAGTTTATCTGTATTAAAACAAAACTTATATATGTATGTGTGTGTGTATATAGCTATATAGATAAATATCTAGATGTATGTAGATAAATGGATTCACTTTTATAATCTCTAAATACTGAAATCTCGAATTTCAGTATCCCGAGACTATAAAGCCGAAAGTGCTTAATCACAGAAATGCATAATACCGAACCCCACGACCCCGATATTACAAGACCGAAAATGCATAAAGCTCACAATCTCAAAGTTCACCTTTATTTTTACATATGTGCCCTTTTTCCCGTCAAAATGCATAAAGTTGCTGTAATATCCCATGCAGAAAGACTAAGCACAAATCAAATCCATTTCACTATGCTGTGACAGCTCTCCTTTACAACTGCAGAAGGTTTGCCCATTAAAGTAATAAAACATAAAAGTTGACATCATAGTAGCAACATAGAATACAGACCTCTTGCTCAGCTTTCATATCACTGTGACAAAGGAATGATAATACCTCACATCTTCAGCAACCTTGCAATAGCCATTAGAAAATCCATGGTTGTATACGTGTCCCTGTTTTTAAGTACAGTGTCAAACTGTGCATGGCGTTTAAGGACACTGCGACGTTTAGGGGATGGCGGACTGCCACAAGTCATGCGCACTCATAGCTCTTCTACTACTGTGTCTTGTTCCATAGCCAAAACAGTCATGAGTACACTTAAATCTGTTGCTCTATGTCCCAAAAGGGATTTTAACCACCAATGCCACGCTTCAACACTATTCTGCGTACGTGGCAGAAAAAGCGAATTTAGGTCATGTACGTTCCAAAAACATACCGGGAATAGTGGGGGAAACCTGCAGAAACCACTAGTCATAGTACAGAATTTGTGTGCTTTTCCAAGAAGGTACCAATCACAAAAATACTTTATCAATTCTTTATCCTCAGGCGGGAATGTGTCTTTAAGTAAGTTGAATGCAGAATTCACATCTTCCATAGGCAAAAATACAAGAGTAACAAGGCATTTTACGTACAACTGGAAAGACATATTTGTATTGTAAATGTGAGCAACTCCTAATTGCTGCACCTTCCTCCAAATGTTTTGGCCGAAGTGGAATAAGCACCCTTTTGCAATGACACCACCCTGCAGATTTAAACTCTCATTCCTTTTAGCAGCAATTTCAAAGTCACTTAGGATGTACTTCACATTCAGCTCGTAGCCCTGTTCATCTAGTAACTGCAATACACAGTGCCACATAAAGTTGTACGACTTTAATGACTTCCTAGTCATCAGACAAAATAATAGTGGAACATTTTTGTGAAATCCTCCATAATTTACAAGTCCATGTATCCTGTATAACTGCCGACATAGTATCCTTTTGAAAAAAAAGGTGCCATCTACTAACCAGATAGTGGCAGTACTCAAATTTAACACATTTTGATTAGTACTAAACACAATGACAGTGGTATCTGTAGAACTATCGCTCATGGTTTTACTAATCAACACTCCTGATTTTGTAGGGAAGTTAGACATGCTGATATTCTGTAGTTTAATAATATTCTGTACTACACTTTTACTGTCTTTCTGATGAATCCTACCTACTTGCTGTAGTAGGGCTTTATATGTAGGTAAGCTTGGTGTTACACTAGAGGATGTAGACGCTAGTACATGCTAGTATATCATCCACTAACAAACATGGTGTGTCACGAGACAATTTAGATTTCAACATCAGCTGAGCACACATTCAGTAGTGCTCTACCTTTCTAGGATCACCACCATGTATGTGTCTTACAAACTCGATAACCATTCCCCATCAGGAACGCTAACAGACACAGCCCTACCTTTGCACCTCTCTGCTCATTTCCATTTTCAACTCCAATACGTCTTGTCCTTCACCTTTTCCCGGTTTAGCACATATCCATCCAACAAAAGGACACAACTCCCCTTTTGTGAAGGAGTCGTCTGATACACGGCTCCTATAGTGCCAGCTGCAGTAATACAGTCTTCAGCCATTATGCAGTTCAGTAAGGTACAATTTTTCTTCCTGAACACAGCGTTTTGTTCTACAACTTTCAAACGGACTGTTTACAACTCACGATTTTGAATTTTGCGTTTTTTGGCTTGCAATATTCTGTACATTTGGCTTTATAGTCTTGGGATACTGAAATTCAAAATTTCAGTATTTTGAGATTATAAAGTGAATCCAGATAAACGTGTGTGTGTGTGTGTGTGTGTGTGTGTGTATGTATATATAGAGTTTCTTATTTATTTCTTTTTTTTTTTTTGTTATTATTTAAAAAATGCACTTCCTGTTGGTACAAAATTCTCAACTCGGATGTCCACAGGGAGTGCTTTTATTGTTTAGGAGCAGCACATCTGGGTATGAATTGTAACATTAGTGCTGTGTTTAACTTGAGGGCTACTGCAGACGGGAGGAATAAGCTAGTCCACAAAGGGTTATTACCTCTTTTGTCTTCTTTCTCCTCTGGGGCTCATACCCCCCAGCAAACCATCCAAGACTCAGTCAGAGCATAGGAAACTCTCTCTACCAAAGTCTCAGAAGACGTCTTTGACCCTAGAGCTTCCACAAAAAATATGAATATCATCGGATCCGAAGAGAAAGACTTCGTATACTAAGCTTTCTGATCTGATTTATTTCAGGCAGTCCCACTGTTCAACCTGTGGATTCAAAACCATTGGATCTGACTACTAGTACTTCTTGTACGCCGAGAACTCTCTCACCTGAGTTCATTGTTGTCCCTGTTTCTCCTCTGGTCCATTCTCCGCCCATGCAGACTCCAAGGAAACATTCCAGACCTCAGTCCATTACCTCATCTTTCAGGTCTGTTAGACGTCTTTCTGAAGCAGAAGTGGATAGGATGATGAAAAAGTTCCTCAGAGCTCAGATCCAAATGGGGGTTATATCTGCTCCATCTCCCATTGAATCCATGAGCCTTCCTGCCAGCCCCCCATACAATTGTATATCCTTATCTGATCTGTCCTTCGGTTTTGAAATCCCAGGATCCGAGAGTTTTAAGAGTACCAGTGTTGGAGCTGAAGAAAATTGCATCTTCAAACCCAGTGGTTTCCCTGACCAGTTCTGCTCCTATTTCTTTGGATCAGGATGAGTCTTAGAGCTGAAGAATAGGTGTTGGATCTGTGAGGCAGGAATCTACTTCAGTGATGTCAGAGCCATTCTTGCCTCTTGGAGCCTTGGTGCTACGTAGCTTGAGTCTGGATCCTTCCTTGAGGATCTGGACAAAGTTGTGGTTTGCCTGCTTTGGGAGTCTCCGCTGTGGTGCTGCCAGTCAGGACTTCTCATGATCTGTTGGTTTTCGAGGTTGTGGAGAGGCTGTTCTCTCATTCAAGAGATCCAGCCTCTCATGCGTCCTCTGATCATGCACCTTTTCCCCATATGGCTGTTCATGTTTCACTGTTGCAGTCATCACATTTGGGTTATCTGCCTGCAGGTAGCCCTCAGCCGGCCTGAATACCAGAGTCTTCAGATTTCTGCGTCAGATGCTGTCGCTTCTTCCATGATGTCCGGTCGTTAGGGGTATAAAACATGCAGCCAATGCCATTACATCAGTCTTTCTTGCCGTGCGGTGCCTGAAGCAGAAGCAGTTCGCAAGTGCCGGCTGTCCGACCCCCTGAAATTTTCATTTTCGAGTTTCAGACCTGAAGTCTTCAAAAAGATAAGTACCCCATTGGGGATTCTTTTTTCTTGTTCTAACTGATGTCAGAAAAAATTAACAATTGTCTTGCCTTTGGAAAGCAAATTCCTCATAGAGATTTTCATTCTTACTGTGCACCTGTTTAGGCCCAGACCATGACGTCCCTCGCTGATGGTTTTGTGCCTTGTTCAATGCCCGAACTATTCGTCGTTGGGCTATTTTTGTAGCTAAATACTTTTGTTCTCTATCTCCGTACTCCAAAATGGCTTCGTTAAGCCATCCGACCACCGATCTTCCGAAAAAACATAAGGGTAAAGACAGAGACAGACTGCATAAGTCCAAGACTGCCGACGACGCTTCCGTTAAGCTAGTCGCCAGTCCACCGGTACTCTGTGAGGTGCTTTCACACCCCCTGATACCCACTAATACAGATTCGCGGGCCTCTACGGAGACCCATTCGGAGTCCGGTATGCCGTGAGATGCTTCTTCGAATATGGAACCTGCGGATATCTCTACCTTGGATGAGTCTGGAGCCGCTGTGCAGGCACTGGCTTCTGAGGGTGTATTCAGGCCTACCGATTTTCATATTAAACCGACGACTTCATTTCAAGCTAAGAATACCGAATTTCTCAGGCCTAAAGCTCGCACTACGCCTAGAAAACAGACGACCAAACCGCATTCTCAGGCCCATATGCCCCAAAAACAAATGATTAGAATGGCTGAAGACCTTATTACTGTAATTAGGGGAAGCCAGCCTTCCCCCTCTAAGAGACCTAGAACTGATTTTCTTTCTGATTCTTCTGATCAGGAATCTGATATCTCTGTTCCTTCTGACTACCAGGATTTACCCTTATCTACTTATGAGGATTCTGATTCAGAGGATTCCTTCCCTCTGCTTCCCCTCCAGAAGATTTTTTTCTTTTGGTGAAACCTTGCATACCCTTAGTGAGCATTTCCGCTGGGAAAGCCAGGACTATTCTGAGTCCAAAAAGAGACTTAGGGAATTTTTACTCCTGCCTCAACACAGGCCTCTAGCTATCCCTTCTGTTCTGGAGATTGTAGATGATGTTTTCTTGGAGTCCAGCCTTTCCCCAGACACTTTGCCTCCAGCTCCCAGAAAACCTGACAAGTACTACAGAGTACCTGACTCTCTCAAATTCCTCTTCAAGAATCCTACTGCGGATCGAGATACCATTTCCCAAGGACCAAAAGGCATTAAGGCTACTACTGCCAAAAATCCTACCCCTTCTGAGAGGGACTCTAGAGCTTTAAACAGATTGGGTAAGAAGGTATACACTTCTGCTACTTTGGCCATTAGGGCTTTAAATTTCCAGTTTCATATGTTAAAGTATCAGCAGCATATTATGAGATGACCTAAACAGAAAATGATGTTGATTCCTGACTGTGCTGAACACAAAGATTTGCAAAAGTTAATGCATTCTGCCGAACAAGTTGGTAAACATACTTTGCAATGTGGTTTTGATGCTTTAGAAGCATCTTGCAGGGCTGCTGTCACTGGGTCTGTACTTAAAGGCATGCTTGGCTTAAGGAACAAAACTTGCCAGATCATGTTAAAGCTAAGTTACTGGATGCACCCTTAAACCAAGTCCGCCTTTTTGGCAACAAAGCAGAAGTCCTCAAAAGGATGGAGGAAAAAGCTGAATCTATGCAAACTGTTAAAGATTTCTTACAAGTACAGCCTCCTAGATTCAGTAGACATTGGTCTTCAAAGAACTGGTCTTTTCCAGTCCCTTCCAGGCCTTCTCAGTCCAAACCCAGGAGCAGCAGACCACCTAGGTTACAGTCTCAGGCTATGCACAGATCTAAGCAGTGGGGGGCTCCCACTTCCAAGGCAGGGAGTAGTAAGCCACCCCTATGGAAAAATGGCACAATGACTTACCCTTAACTCTTCCAAGCCCTGATCAACTACTTGCTGCCTTAGGAGGAAAGCTCGCCCTGCATGCAGAAAACTGGGAACTCATTACCCAGGATAAATGGGTTTTAAACATAGTTTCCCTAGAATACAGATTCCACTTCCACTCACTCCCAACCCCAAGTAGATGGCCAGACCTACCCCCAAATCAGTGGGCGGAGGCCCAAAAACAAGTGCTCTCTCTCCTCAGCATCAGGGCTATTCAACCTGTCCCAGCAGAACAAAGGGGATAAGGTTTTTATTCAAGACTGTGCCTGGTTCCCAGAAAAGAAAACTCCTGGCGTCCTATCCTGAACCTGTCTATTCTCAACACCTTTCTGGAGGTTCCAAAATTCAACATGCTAACTCTTCAACAGCTTCTTCCTATGCAAATCAAGGATGCCTGGCTGGCACCCTAGACTTAAAAGAAGCTTAACTGCACATCCCAATAAGGGAATCCTGAAACAATACCTACGTTTCAGGGTGGGCTCCATGCACTATCAGTTCTCTGCACTTCCCTTTGGCTTATCTACTGCGCCCAGGGTATTCACAAAGTGCCTAGCTCCAGCCATTGCATTTTGCAGGCAGAGAAATATTCAGATTTACCCATACTTGGACGATTGCTTGATTCAGGCAGAAAGTCAGGACTTGCTATTACAACACCTGGCTTTTGTAGAGAGACTTCTAACCTCACTGGGGTACACCATCAGCCAGAAGAAATCACACCTAGTACCCTGCCAATAGATTGTATTCATGGGAGCAAGCTTGAACACAAACTTCCCAGATGGCATTCCTCACCTTCTTCAACATACTGGCCACAAAAACCCAGCTATCTGCAAGGAAAATCCTGCAAGCCCTGGGGTTCATGGCCTCTTGCATTCTGTTAATTCCTATGCAAGACTGCATATGAGGAAGCTTCAGTGGTATCTAAAAGGTCTATGGTGTCAACATTCTCAGGACCTGGAAACAATGATTCCTATCATTCCTTGTCTAAGGGCAGAGTTCCTTTGGTGGGCAGAGGCTTGCTACCACAACAAGGGACTCCCTTTCACTGTACCGCCTGCCGCCCAAACCCTAACAGACGCATCAGACTATGCATGGAGGGCTCACATCACAGGGCAGTGCATTCAGGGCAAATGGAACCCAAAACAGATGCACCTGCATATCCATCAAAAAGAATGCTGTACGGAATGCTCTGACAGCCTTCAAAGACCTTATTTTTCCAGGACTACTATTGGTAAAGACAGACAACACCACAGTTATGTGGCACATAAACAAGCAGGGGGTGGGGGACCCATTCCTACCCACTCTACAGACTAGCTATGGCTCTGTGGAACACAGCCTTGAGCTACCAAGTGAGCCTGCAAGCTCAGTTCCTGCCAGGCAAACTAAATTCACTGGCAGACGACTTAAGCAGAAATCTCATGGACCCACACAAATGGAAACTGGAACCCAAAATATTCAAACTCTTGAGAAACCAATGGGGGACACCAGAGGTAGACCTATTTGCCTCCCCTCAGAACTACCAATTGAACAAATTCTGCACCAGAACTCCCCACAGTCAAGCTTGGAAAGTGGATGCCCTGTCCTTTACCTGGGAAAGCCTCTCAATTTATGCCTTTCCCCTCTGCCTCTCCTCTCAAAGGTTCTACTAAAGATCAAGCAGGACAAACCAAGGACAATAATGATTGCCCCAGACTGGCCACGCCAGCACTAGTACCCCCTTTTGCGTAGTCTTGACGGTGCTGCACTCATGGCACCTGCCTCAGACCCCTTCCTTGCTGTCCCAGCAGGTGGGCCAGATTCTGCACCCTCAGCTTCAAACCCTGAATCTTGCAGCCAACTAATTCCCTGAGCTCACCTCTAGCATCCCTCAGTAAGGAGGTGCTGGATGTCATTCTTGAGGCAGGGAGGCCTAGTACTAGAAAATCCTATTCAGAAAAGTGGAAAAGATACTGTTCCTGGAGCCAGCCTCAGGGGATGGGCACAGCGGTGCCCAGCTTACCTCATATTCTAGATTATTTAACAGAAATGCCCCACAAGGGCCTATCTTTCTCTTCAGTTAAGATTCATGCCTCTGCCATTTCAGCACATAATAATACTGAGACACCCCTCTTCTCTCATCCCCTGCTAAAACAATTCCTTAGAGGGGCCAACAATTTAAGACCCCCCCCCCCCAGGAGAGCTGCCACTCTAGCCTGGGACCTTAACTTTGTATTGGAAAAAACTCACTCTTCCCCCTTTGAACCAGTTGCTACAGCAGAGTTGAAATCCCTTTCTTGGAAAACTTACTTCTCGCCATCACTTCAGCAAGAAGAGTGTCTGAACCGCAGGCCCTCATGGCAGTGGAACCCTTCATTCTCTTCCATGCGGACAGGGTTTGCCTCCGGACTAATCCATCTTCTCTGCCCAAGGTGGTGTCTAGTGTGGCTCTAAACAAGTCCATTAATTTGCCTACTTTTTTCCCTAATCCTCAAAATAAGGGGGAAAGGATACTGCATTCTCTGGACGTGCACAGACAGCTTAGATTCTATTTGGACAGGACTAAGCCTCTCAGAAAAATCTGACCAGCTGCTAGTTAACTTTGCTGCAGGGGCAGAGGGGAAGGCCATTTCAAAGCAAACCATTTCCAAATGGATAGCCCATTGCATCCATTTCTGCTACAAGCACCATGGAAAACCTACCCCACAGGGGATAAAATCACATTCCACCAGGGCTGCATCTACCTCTACAGCATTTCTCAGAGGAGTCCCTACCAGGGACATCCTGGAAGCTGCTACCTGGGGCTCTGTACATACTTTCACCAAGAATTACCACCAGCCTGTCTTTTCTAAATCCAGAGCTGTATTTGCCACAGCAGTCTTACAGGGCCTGATTGCTAGCCCTAATGCTCTTTAACTGCCTCCACCCTTCCTTAGCTTTGGGAATCAACCCAAATGCGATGACTGTAACAGTGAAACACGAAGAATATCGTGTACACTTACCATAAATGTAGATGTTCGATTGTATTCACTGTTGCATTCCTGGTTGCCCTCCCTCCAGCCCCCTGGCTTCTTTTGACTTTTACCTTCCTTCCTTGTTTGACATATATTATGTGTATTTGCTTTTTGCTGGGGGTGTTCCATACCATATAATTGCTTCCTATTGTGGGGGCACCTGATATCTGGGGCAAGAAAACTGATATAATGGCGTCGGCTACATGTTTTATACCCCTGACGACTTGACATCATGGAAGAAGCAACAACATCCGACGTGGAAATCCAAAGACTCTGGTATTCAGGCCGGCTGAGGGCTACCTGCAGGCAGATAACCCAAATGTGAATACTGCAACAGTGAATACACTCAGACCTCTACATTTATGCTAAGTGCACACAACTGTATTTTCCATGCTCTGATCTTATCAGATCTACTCCACAGCGACAGCCGGTACCAACTAGCATCCAGGCAGTACCCCTAGAAGAACCACCCCTCTCTTCGGACAACTCTGCAGAGCATACCACTGAAGAGGTTCACTAAAAGAGAACGTGTAAAAGGAGGTACATAGATTTTCCCCTTGGAATGTCTCACAGAAGATGACTGATTTTGATGAAGAGGAAGGGTTCCCCAGATGACCACCTGATGTCTCATTTGGAGAAATTTTGGAGAGCCTTAAGCCAAAAGATGGTTGGTCCTCAGAAAATGCTTTCACTGAGGAGTCAGTGTTTCTGTAGGCTTTTGGTGCTGGCCCATCTCCCATGGCCGATGAGCTCATCGATCTAGTCTCTTGATGGGCATGGAAGGAACCGGATTCTGTTGAACCAATCCCACATCATCCGGGTAAAATTTTAGCTCCTGCAAAAGATAAGCCCCATTGGAGCAAAGGAGTCCCTGTTGATGCAATGGTTGTGGCAGCAGCCAGCAAGAAGGAGCTAACAGAACAGAGCTCCTCTGCCCCCCCCAAACAGAGTCCAGAGAGTTGGGCAGGTTTGGAATACACGTATTTGCTTCAGTGCCGTTTGCCTTAAAGTCCCTGAATTATTGGGTGCAGTTTACGCGACTGTCGAGAGATTTGACTTGAGAACCTTCAAAATCTCTCTCTTGGGAGTCCATATCTACAGAGGATTACAAAATATCATCCTTGTAGTTGGCGACACTCTTATGTTATTTCCAATATGTCCAAGATGTTGATTTCTCATGTAGCAGAAAGTACCTCGTGGGCTGCTGGTTTAGGCATTGCCTTAAGGATGTGGTTATGCGATTTTGGAGAGCCTTTCAAGTTTTCTTTCATTGATGATCCTTTTGATGGGACATCCTTGTTTGGCTGTTATGTGAAAGAAATGCTTCCCTACAGTGAAGAGGAAGGAAAGACTCTTTACACAGAGGAGGCCTGCAAAATCAGGGTGTCCGAGATTCCTTTCCAGATAGGCGCTTTCAGTACTCCTGAAGGACAGCCCAACTGGTTGCCTCTGGATGCAGTCAGGGGACATTTGTCCTTGCACCCAGCCTGAGTTGCTATAGCAAAAGTTTCTTGGGTGCTAAAAATAATATCCAGAGTGTACTTTATACCATTTTCCCCAAAGAAGAATGCTTCCTGACGTTCCACCCAGTCAGAGAGAAGCTACATCTCAAGAACTTCTAAAGCTGCTGGACAAAAAGAGTCCTCCAGGAGGTCCCAGCAGGCCAAAAAGGATTTAGAACTTACTTGAGGTTCTTTTTAGTGCCAAAAAAGAATTCTTGGTGAATTTAAAATAATTACTGTAAACCTAAATTAAGGTACTTTATAGTCTGGCTGCTCTAAACTTTAGTACAGGGACTATGGATGTAGTGTAATTCAATCCTTGGGACTTGCAGGCATCTAAAGTTAGTTGCCAGTATAATTCCTTATGTACTACTTTATATTATTATTATTTTATATTCATTGTATTACGCATAATCTGGCAGGGGGGTTGACATTAGATTTTTTTAAGACTGGGGAGATGTATATTTGTAACTATTTATTTTACATTTGTTTACCTGGAAAAACTCTGGCTGGGCAGAGCTGCCCATTTTCAGTGGAGGCCCGGGGGAGAAAAGCTCCATACAGTAATAAGATACAGTAGTAAAATACAGTAATAAAATAGAGTAGAGGGAACACTTACCGTACTACCCAATAATGCACCGAGTAATACAGACAATATGAGATTACATTGATTGCAATGTTTGCACTACATTATTGTAGTCACATGAATTTATACAGTTATGATTATACATGTAGTAAAAATAGTGTAAAGATACTTTACTAGTTTATACTCATGTTAGATATAGTCAAATCTCTGTGTTCAGTGGTGAATATATATGATGGCTGCATCAGTATGCACACATAGTAAACTGTAAGAGTATGCAATACTAATAATGCTAATATGCATTCTGTCTGCTTCTGGGGGGGGTGTGTGTGAAGTACTGAATGAGATAGCTTAGATGAGAGAGAGCAGGTGTGGGTAAGAGGGTTGGTAGTTATTACCCAGGGCTTGTACAGGATCAAGTCCATGAGCTGGATAGGTGTATCTTAAGGCTGTTAAAGCCATGTGTATTTTCTAGTGACCGGATATCCAGAGGAAGTGTATTTCATGTTTTTGCGATAGCAGCAGGATAGAGGGAGTCCCCAGAGTTATATTTGCTTTTTGTAATGTCAGCTTGTGATTTGTTGGTACTTCTTAGTGGACGATTGCTGGTGTAGTAGTCCCTGTAGGGCTGTTTTTTTGGGGGGAGTGATAAGAGGATTTGGTGGCTAATGTAAGTTGGTTAAAAGTTAGTAGGTTTGGTAATTCTAGCCAGGATATTTTCTTTAAGGGATTGGCAGTGGTGGGATCTGTAGGATGAGTCAGTGACTAACTTAGCAATTTTTTTATAGCAGATAGTTTATTTGGGTCACCTTTGTTTAGATTGGTTAGTACTGGGGAGGCATATAGTAGTGTGGAGGCATATAGTAGTGTGGAGAGTAGGTGGGTTCTTGCAATTGTGACTTTACTTTCAGAAGTTAGGTAATTTTTGCATCTATAGAAGGTACCGTTTTGCGAACTTTTGTGATGGTTTGAGCTACGTTTGTTGAATTTCATATTGTGATCTATGATTACTCCTAGTAGTTTAGTTTGGGCAATGGGTACGATGGGGGTATTGTTGGAGAATGTTATTTTAAATAATGGAATTGGGTCAGGTGCTTAGAGGGGTGGAATAACAATAGTTGTTTTTTTTAGAGTTGAGTATTAGTTGTGAGCCGGCCATTTGTCTATTGTTGAAAATGATTCTTAGGTGATTTGTTGTAATAGCTGGAGTGATGGGGCAGAGCATATTAGGGTAGAATCATCGGCATATTGGATCAGGTTGGCATAGAGGGTAGCTTTGTGTAGGTTGTTGGTGAATATGGTGAAGAGAAAGGATCCAAGGATGGATCCCTGTGTAACACCTGAGTTTACAGGGAGAAGGGGGAATAGGGTGTTTTCACATTTTATGGCTTGCTGATGGTTTGAGAGATAATCTTTGAACCATGAAAGTGTGGAGTTGTGTAGTTTGTGTTCTGAGAGTACAGTTAGTAGTTTGAAATGGGAAACCATGTCAAAGGCTTTGGAGATGTCCAAGAATATGGTAGAGACAAGATTATCTTTGTTCCGTTGTTGATTTATGGTATTGGAGAAACTGATAAGGGCAGTAGTGGTACTATGGTTTTGGTGGAATCTGTGTTGTTTCAGCCAGGAGATTGTTAGTAAGTGGTTTAGTGTTTGGGAGTGAACGCATTTCTCAAGGATTTTTGATAGGGGGAATAGTGTGGCAATTGGACAGTAGTTCGTTAATTCAGTAGAATTGCCGCCTTTATGTATTGGTATCAAGTGAGATATTTTCTAGAGGGATGGTTTATGTTATTTGGCTGTTGACCTGTTTATTAGTATGGAAACGGGATATGAGATTGCTTTGGCTGCAATCTTGAGGTATTCACCTGGGAGTCTATCAGCTCCAAGGGTAGTGAGTTTTAGTTTTGTCAGGTATTTATATATTGTATTGTTTGGAACTGGTTGTAGGAGTAAAAGTTTTTGTCAATGGTTGGTGTTTGAGGTTTTGTTTGAGTTGTGGGAGAGCTGTTAATAATCAGATTTTGACTGGAGTTGATAGTGTTCATTTAAATTGGGTTGCAGTGTTGCTAGTGGAGGTGTCAATATTAGGGGGAGGGGTAGTGTTTTTCTGTCATTGTAGTATTTTATTAAGGCAGCCCAAAAGTTTTGAGGGTTTGTTCTGTGTTCAGCCTGAACTTCAGAGTAGTGGTTTTGTTTGTCAATTCTTATTTGTTTTTTGGACTTGTTTTTTTAGCTTAAGCTAGTTTTGCCTATTTTGGCTGGTATTGTTTTCCCGCCATGCCTCCCAAGCCTTATCCCTTTGTTTTAGGATTTGCCGGGTATTTTTGGTAAAGCAGGGGGTGTATTTGGACTTTGTTATTGCTCTAGTAGGGGCAAGCTGCTCAAGTATGTTTAGGAAAGTAGCATTGAAGTAATCCACTGCTTTGTCTGAGGGAGGTTTGAGGGGTAACCAGTTACAGTGATTTAGAGCAGTTATGAGGTCCTCAAGTTTGAAGTGTTTTGTATGGTGTATTTGTTGTAGAGAGGGGTTTTTTGTGGGTTTTTTGTGGGTTTAATGTGGTGCCTTAGGGCGAAAGTAAGTCGGTGGTCACTGAGACTGAAAGGTAGTGTCCCAGAGTTGTATGGTTGAGAAGGCCGATTGGTGAGGATCCAGTCTAAAATGGATTCTTTCTTGGAGTATTTGTCAGTTCTGGTAGAGGTTTGGATTAGTTGATTAAAGCCATGTAGGTTTATGTGAGCAGTAGAGAGGGGGGAGAGAGACATGTGGACCAGTCAGTGATGAAGTCTCCTAGTATGAGTGTTTCTTGGGGGATGGGCTGGGATGACCAGTGGAGAATTGCTTCTAGTGTGTCAGTGTTAGCGGGGGGAGTATGTTGCCAATTATATTCAGTTGTTTTGAGTTTTACTTTGGTGAATACGATCTGTGTGTTATTAAACATTGGGGGATTTATGTTCATAGTTTCTATTGTAAGGTTGGTTTTGTATAATATGGTGATACCATTATCCTGTTTGGTTGTCCTGTCTTTCCTGAGTAGATTATACCCTTGGGGAAGTAACTCATTGTCACTTGTATATGGCTTGAGCCAGGGATCTATGAGGAGGACTATATCAAGAGAGTACAGGGACAGGGCTACATGCAATTCCTCTGTTTTGTTGACTGTGCTTCTTATGTTGATATTAAGTATTAGTAGGTCTGTTCTATTCCTCTGGGAGTTCACTATAGATGCGGGTTGGAATGGGAGGGGTTTGGGATTGATTGCTTGGCTAAGATTTGAATGAATGTCACTGCTGATTAGCAGCTGTGATGCAGTATGGACAGTGGCTTGTAAGTATCTGGTCATGCATAGGTGGAATTGTAGGGAGAAGCGGTTTTTGGTCTTTACTGGGGGGGGGGGTTTGAGTGGGGCTAACTGTATCTAAGGAGGTTTGATGGCTCTTGGTGAGGCCGGTATGAGTGTTGAGTCTTGTTTTGGGGGGTGTCTGTGGAAGGTTGAGTTATTAAATTAGAGGCAGTATTATTATGGTATGAGGTGATGTTGGCAGTAATAGCGTTTGCTATGGTTATCAAAATGTGTAATGTTATTGTACTTTCCGTTATTTAGTTGTAGTGCTGTTGTAGGTAGGTTGGGATATATTTAGCTAGAATGTAGTTTTAACTTAAATATGTGGTTGTTGATTTGATGGAGTTAGTTGTACTGGGTTGTAAGTTGTCCTTTTGTTTGGATTTGGGTAGAATGTGGGCGGTGGAATAGGTAGTCGTCATGATGTATGTATAATTTGAGGTTGTAGGGGGTAGTGCTGGTTATTGTAATTGGAGCCTATGGAGGTGTGAATTGATTGGATGGGAGTAGGAAGGGTGTAGCCTACTTGGGTATAAATGTAATGAAATAGGGGGTGGGTGGAAATGGGGCTACGGTAGGGGAGAGGAGTGAGCCTGAGTGCAGTGAGGGTGAACGGACTGGGTAGGAACCTGGATTCTGATTCTCCATCAGTAGCACAAGCTACAGACTAAGTGAGTCCTGAAAGATGGGTAGCTAGCCACATATCAAAAATTAGGTAGAAATGCTTGCAGACCACTTAGCAAGTCAAGCGACTACTGATTTAATTTGCACAGGTGATTAGAGCACTGGGCAGGTAAACCCTTTGTCGCTGCTAGTACTATAATATAAGAAAATATAATGGGGGGGGTTGTATGTGATACAAATGTAATGAGCCAGGTGGTGTGGAATTAGGCTCGATTTTGGGGGGGGGGGGTTGTTAAAATGGTGCCCCAGTGATGTGGTGTGGCTTAGCAAGGACCGGGTACTCGAACGTAGATTTTAAATGCACATCCAATGCAATTATTTAGCAGTAGATGTTTGCGGATGCCCGCATAGTGTGTGCAATTACTAGTCCGCAGTTTCTGTTTGAAACAGTCTGGGACATTTATTTATATATTTTTTTTATTGCATTTGTTTACCAGGAAAGTCCACTGGGCCTAAAATAACACATTTTCAGTGAAGGCCTTGGGAGAAAAGCTCCGACAAGAACATAGTTACAGAAAATATTAAACATTAATTGGTACAAAAGTAGATATAGTGTTACACGTAGTGATTACAGTAATTTATGCAGAATATATACATAAAAGCAGGAATTTTGTTGGTTGCCAGATGAATTCAGAGAGATATAAACAGAGATATATTAATCAGCATTATTGTACCAGCATCGGCAAGTGATGAAAAATAATAATTATGGAGAAAATTTCATCAGTCAGCAGTAGCAAAAAGCAGTTTAGTTATATAAAGAGAAGGAGGAGGTTGGGTTAGAGAGCAGGTTGACGCAGTTGTGAGCAGGTTAGTTATATAAAGAGAAGGAGGAGGTTGGGTTAGAGAGCAGGTTGACGCAGTTGTGAGCAGGTTAGTTGCTTGTGATCTGTGAAGCGAGAGGGATGGGAGGTTCGTTTGCTTTGGGCCAACAGGGTAATAACATGAATAAACCTGGGGCATATATAAGAAAAGCTGGCAAGAGAAATAGTAAGGTGGGGAATATAGGACTGAGATGGGAGCTAGGAGCGGCAGTTTAAAAGCAGAGGGCAAGTAGGAGGAAAGAGAATAGGTGGGGGAAGATCCTGGCACTTAGAAAGCATATAAGCACTAGAAGGACACTGCCATTGATAGCCTAATATTGTTAGGTATTGAATTGTTTAGGTATATATGCTTTAATTGCAGTCCAGTTATAAAAAGGTTAGTGGAATCAATATGTAGGCAGAGAAATAAAATCGCCCAGCTGAAACACCTACAAAAAGGCAAAGTGAGGTACAGTACACATTCAGAGCTTTCATAACCGAATGTCCTAAGATGCTACATGCTATTGTTCAAGCAGTAAATGCAATAATAATAAAAGGTACGAGCTATCACTCAGTCTTGTGAATACAGTCAACCACTGAAACGTAACAAAATAAAAATAAGCTACAATGCATTCGTCAACAGGAAATGCAATAGTAGAAATGAGGTAAGAGCTATTGCTCAATCACAGACTCTATAATCTTCGTGGCTAAGCTC
This sequence comes from Protopterus annectens, assembly GCF_019279795.1. NCBI lineage: Eukaryota > Metazoa > Chordata > Ceratodontiformes > Protopteridae > Protopterus > Protopterus annectens. The sequence continues at coordinate 1,320,110,880 of NC_056733.1, forward strand.
TACTTTTAAGCAACTGCCCCAGGTGCAAGAAAATCAACAGTACCAACAGTCACCGTACGCCATGTGCAATTACTTTGTTTTATGAATATAGAGCTTTTTAAAAGTGTTAAAACATTGCCATATTGAACGGCACAAATGAGTCGATAATTAATCAGCTTACTGAGTTGTCCACTTGCACATCACTGGTAGGTTATGGGTAACCTAGCTGGGAGGGGGGTTCCAAAAGATGTTGTGAAAATGCTTGGGTTGCTTTTTTAAACTTGCAAGGGATCATGGGAGATAGGGAATGCGACTGATGTAATTGGGCACAGAAAGTCTTACTGGTGGGGTATAGGAACCTGGATTCTGATTCTCAGTGAGAAACAATAGTAACACAAGCTGCAGACTAGAGTAGTCCTGTAAGGTGGGTAGCTAGCTAGTAAATATATCAAACATTAGGTAGAAATGCTCACAGAACAGTTATTAGGTCAAGCTACTACTGATTTAATTTGCACAGGTGATTAGAGCACTGAGCAGGTAGACCCTTTGCTGCTGCTAGTACTATAATGAATACAATGGGGGTATATTGTATGTGATACAAACTTAATGGGCTGGGTGGTGTGAAATTAGACTGACAGGCTAGATTTGGGGGGGGGTACAAATGACATCCCGGTGATGTGCTGCGGCTTAGCAAGGAACAGGTTACATGAACTTTGATCTTAGATAATCATACAATGCAGTTAAGAAGCAGTAGATGTTTGGCGATGCCCTCGGAGTATGTGTAATTTCTAGTCTGCAGTTTCTGTTTCAAACAGTTTTGGACTTGTAGGATGATACAGTTGTGAGCAGGTTAGCTGCTTGTGACAATGCAGTTGTGCATCAGTAGATGTTTCCTACCACATTGTTATTATGGAGGGTTTTTATGAGGTAGTCAGAAGGTTAAATACCCTTTTATGCTTCATGTTTATGTTTTATATGTTTTTATTACAGACACGTGAGAATAATTGTTCCACTAAAGCAGGTTAAGAATGTATATTTATTGTTTACTGTTTTTGATTAGGTGAGATACATATTTTTAATATACATTTTTATGCATGTAAATATGTCTGACATTGGTTTTATGCAACAGTATTTTATTAGTAGATTTATTTCCAATATATTTTAATTAGACTTTTAATTAGATGTATAATTAGATTTAAACAGTTACAAGAAGTATTTGAAAGGAAATGATGAGGTTACTAGATGATATTTTAAATGTGCATATGAGGGTAGGATCAGTTGTTCTGATAAGTCCCAGTGTGAGGATGAAAACACTGAAGCTAATATTGTTTTAATTCTATTTTTGTTTTTATGGTTTGAATAAAGTGCTCCTTTAACTAGTATTTTGTGGCTCCGAATGGTCTTGTAGACTTCGCCATAGCGCGAATACACACAGTAAGAAAGCAGTTTAAATAGAGAGGTTCATTAACAAGTAATTTGTGGCTCTGGGTGGTCATGCAGGCTCTGCCACAGAGCAAATACACTTCTTAACTTCCAGATTCCTAGGTGCTTTCATTTTTCCTTTCCACACAGAAAAGCATGTTTATATTGGGTCACAGGTTGGAATACAGTTGGTCACTACAGCTTTTCGTCTTTGACACGTTTACCATATAACCCAACAGTTTACCAAATAAATGTAATTCTTGAAATAAGGATTTTAAATCATTTGCTGGGTTCTCTGTGTAAAATAGTATACTGCTGGCAGATATTGCTATTTTTATTTCTTGTCTATGCCTCCGTCATGTGATATTTCTGCCAGTTAAAGTTCTGTGATTCTGTTTACTGTGTTTAATACAAACTTTACTTTTTTCAGCTTTTGTGGGGTTCCATAAGTCATACCGTGTTTTGGAGGGGTTTAGGGGTACCTTATGGTTGTTTAGACAAGAATTAAGGGGAGGAGGTCAGACTGAAGCTGGGTTTGAATAGTTGAATGTGAAGGATTGTATCGAAGAATAACAATGCCATCTGCATAAAGAGTGCTAGGAAAGTTAGGGAGACCAGAAGGTAGTTTGTTAATAATCAAAAACAACAGTAGGGTGAGTTTGGATCCCTGGGGCACTCTTGTGGTAAGGGGTACTGGTGATGGGGATGAGCCTGTTTAGACTCTGAAGTACTTATTTTGTAAGAAATGTTGGAACCAGGTGAGAGTGCTGGGGCTAACCCTGATTCCCTGGAGAGTGTGAAGGAGCAAAAAGTGGTGAATAAGATCAAAATCTTTGATAATTTCAATGAAGAGAACCCCTGAAAGGTTTATGTTATCCATGAGAAGGATGTCTCATCTGTGGGCGACCATAGTGGTGTCACTGGGCTCCAGGCAGTCCAGAATCCATGCTGTTTGAGGAGGTGGTACAGTTGGATGTAAGTAGACAGGTGGTTGTAGATTTTTTTTCAAGTATTTTCCCAAGTGAGCAGAGGATGGAGATGGGGCTGAAGTGGGATGCATTTTTTGGCTGAGGCTGTTGGATTTAACAAAAGCATTTTTCATATGTCTGGCATTGAGGTTATAACTATTATGTATAGATTCATAGGGAACAAATATATTTCTCCTCAGACTGCAGATTCTGCTTCTGAGGATAATTTTTCTTCAGATTTCCTTTGGAAGAATTCTCCTTTTCTGAAACCAATTTTAAGATGAATTAATATTTTCAGTTGGAACAAAATTACATTGTTTCTTTGACAAAAATATAACTGGAATTTCCCTATCTTACCAGCAGTAATAACTATATATAGCAGTAATGTCCTACCTATTCCTCCTGTCCTTCCAGCTCTGGAGGATGTTTTTAATAGTCTGTAACATGTCTGTCAGCCAGCCTGCAGCCCCTAAAAAGACAGACTGTATACAGTTCGTTAATCTCACAAATTCTTATTTTCTCATCTCAGATCTGACCACATGCAGTGATTTACTTTCCAATCTATTCGACAGCTAAATATTCATTAAATGCTAGCCCCTCTTTCTCTGTCAGAGATGGAAAAGCTTTTGATAGATTTGGGAAATGCATTTATATGGTTCTCCCACTCTTATTTTTGGAATTCATAATTTTCAAGCTCCCATGTTAGTTTTTCCTTGCCTCTTGAAAATAAAGGAATATTACTGCCACTTTTCCACCTTCTAAGCGTAACTCTTCACGAAATGCTCTTATTCCTTCTGTTTCTCAAGTAAGAAACCATTCTTTAAAGCATACCTCTCAACCTGTAGACATTGAAAACAGGAATAAAGGCCCTTAAAATGACAACATCCAGCAAAAAAAATCTGGCCATCTGATTTGCATACAGTTTGAATACCATATAACACATAACTCTTCCTGCTTCCAGTAAGAATATGGAATACTACTAAGAAACACGTGGTTAAAAAAGCAGTGCAACAAAAATGATGCAAAAATATAAGCACATTATTAAATAAACAGCCTAAAATCTGTAGACTTTTGTGAACTAACAAAATTCTGCTTCCCAGGTGCATTTATTTTTGCTTCAGGAAAAGGGAAGTTATAAGGTATGTGTCCTCAAATTATTGTCACCACTAGTATGTCGGTCATGTAGTGTGAATTTATGTGTACTAGACAGCTTTAGAAATCACGTGATTAGGGGGATTCTGAAAATTGTGTGAATGGGTAAGACGAGTCTAAAAATAGGGACATACTTCTGAAAGTAGGGATATCCTAAATCAATGTAACTGAAGAAAACAAGGCACAGAAACACAACTGAGAGCATAAAAAGTTTAAAAGTTTAATAAGGTACGCACTTTCACACCAAATACTAGTGCTTCATCAGACTATATATATATAAAAACTGCATCAGCAAACACTTTTAATATTTTCACATTAATTCAAAGCAGCCAGTAAAAATCAAAGGAGGGTAAATACCTGACATCAGCTTCTATTATTTAAAGAGATGTTGTGCTTTTAGTACAGGTTTAATAGAAACCCTGACATTTAGACCTGGGTATTTATCAGTTTGCCATAATGTAATCCAATGCAATCCTCTGGTTTCAGTGAAGTTTTTAACATCTCCGTCATGTATATTTTCAGAGATAATTTCAGCAACTTGAAATCTAAAACCATGTTTCTTCTCATTCTGCATACAGTGTCTGGCTAGTGCATTCTTGGTGTCGCCTTTCGTAATACAATAGATATGATCCCTGACTTGTTCCATCAGTGACCTGTTGGTTTTTTCTACATAGAAACAGCAGCAAGCTATGCATGTGGCCAGATAAATCTGATTCCTAGTTCGACAATTAGCTGTAACCTCAAATTTATACTCAAAACGAGTAACTGGATGAATAAAGCATGCTGATGTGTTAATAAACATACAGAAATTGCATGTAAGGCATTGACTGGTGCCTGCCCAACCACCATCCTGTCTACTTTCTTTTTGTGTCACATTTTTATAACAAAGTTTTCTTTTGAGAGATTTCTTATTCTTAAAGGCAAAATTTGGTCTATGGCCAACAACCTGTGAAATGTCCTTGTCCAGACTCAATGTAGACCAATTCAACTTAATGATGTTAATTATGTCAGCCATATCACTAGTATAAAACAGATATAGGCAAACTGTTGCTATTGCTAGTAGCCTGAAAAGACTTGGCCTCAGAAACCTGATCTGAAAAATATGGATGTTCTTTGTGTTTCACTGTACAGTCATCACATTTGGGTTATCCCTGCCAGAGTAGCCTTCAGCTGGCCCGAATACCAGAGACTTGGTATTTCTGCATTGGTTGCTGTCGCTTGAGGACTGACGGCAGGTCGTCAGTAGTATAAAGTAAGGCAGCCAACGCCATTACATCAGTCTTTCTTGCCGTGGAGCCCGAAGCAGAAGCAGTTCGCACGAGTGCCGGTCGGCCGCTACCTGAGTTTTCGTCTACCGAATTGAGGTCGAAGTCTTCTAAAACTAAGTACCCTATTGAGGATCCTTTTTCCTTGCACTAACTGATGTCAGAAAAAGTTAATAATTGTCTTGCCTGTGGAAAGCAAATACCACACAGAGACTTCCATTCTTACTGCATCACTTGTTTAGGCCCAGACCTCGACTTCCCCTGTTGCCGCTTCTGTGCTTTGTTCAATGCCAGAACCATCTGTCATTGGCCCCTTATTGTAGCCAGATATTTTCGCTTACAATCCTCTAATTCCAATACGGCTTCGGTAAGCCATCTGACAGCAGATCTTCCAAAAAAATGTAAAGATAGACAGACAGACCGCACAGGTCCAAACCTACTGACGATGCTTTCTTTAAGCTAGTCGACAGTTCTCCGGTACTCAAGTGAGGCGCTTTTGCAGTCCCTGATGCCTGGTTCTGTGGATTCGCAGGCTGCTATCGAGACCCTTTCGGAGTCTGGTATGCCGCAAAACTCTTCTTCAACTAAGGATCCTGCGGTCGTCTCTACCTTGAATGGGTCTGGAGCCACTGAGCAGGCACCGGTTTCTGAGGAAGTCCTTCGCATTACTGATGCTCGACATAAACCGACGTCTTCTTTCGCGACTCTTTCAAAAACGACAGAGTTTCTTAGGTCCAGGGCATGAACCACACCCAAGAAACTGACAACCCACTCTCAGGCACCTGCTACCTTGCCTCAGTCTCAAATGCTTAAAATAGCGGAAGAGCTTATCATGCTGATCAGGGGAAGCCAAGCTACCACCTCCAAAAGGAAAAGAGATCTGTCCCCTGTAGTTTTGTCTGAACAAGAGTCAGATGAATCTGATGCATCTGAATATGAAGACATGCAACCCCTCTCCACTTCTGAGGATTCTGATGCAGAGGATTCCATTCCGTCAGCCTCTCCCCCAGAGGATTTTTGCTTTGGGGAAACCCTGCATACCTTAAGGGAGCATTTCCAATGGGAGAGTCAAAACTACCCTCAGTCTAAAAAGAGACTCAGGGAATTCCTAGATCTTCCACAACACAGACCCTTGGCCATCCCCCCAGTCCTGGATGTTGTGGAGGATGTTTTCCTCGAATCCAGCTTGACTCCCTCCTGCTCTCAGAAAATCAGACAGTTACTATAGAGTGCCTGATTCACACAAATATATTTTTAAAAATCCTACAGCTGACCTTGAGGTCATTTCTCAAGGGCCTAAAGGGATTAAAGCAATCTCTAAGAAACCCACCCCCCAGACAGGGATTCTCGAGCATTGGACAGATGGGGTAAAAAAAATAAACACCTCAGCTACTCTTGCTATCAGGGCACTAAATTGTCAGTTCTATATGCTGCCAATTTTAGCAACATACCTTGGAACGCCTTAAACAAAAAATGTCTTCCTTTCCTGCTTTGGCAGAATCTAAAGAATTACAAGAGTTAATGTATTCTGCAAGTCATGTAACTAAACACATCTTGCACTGCGTTTTTGATGCCCTAGAAGCTTTTTGCAGGGCAGCAGTCACTGGATCTGTCATTAGAAGGCATGCAAGGCTTAAGGATCAGCCCTTGCCAGACCATGTCAAATCTAATTTGTTGGATGCCCCCTTTCACAAAGATAACTTATTTGGCACTAAGGCAGAAGAGATCTTAAAAAAGATGGAAGAAAAAGCAAAATCTATGCAAACAGTTGAGGATTTCTTGCAGGTCCAGTCCCTTAGGTTCAGCAGGCATTGTCCCTCCAAACATTGGTCCTCTCCTGCTCCCAGTAAATCAGCCCAGCCGAAGCCCTGTGAAACAGACCCCCCCCCCCCAGACAGCAGCCACAGGGAATGCAGAGATCTAAGCAGTGGACTACCTCCACTTCGAACCCAGGGAGTTCTAAGCCACCCCCTTATGGTAAGAACTCACAATGACTCAACCCACTCCCTCTGCCCACCTTCACTTATCCCTAGGAGGAAAACTCTCTTTTCACTCAAGCACCTGGGCCACCATTACCAAGGACCACTGGGTTCTCAACATTGTGTCTCAGGGATAGAAATTTTCCTTCCACACCCTTCCAACCCCTAAAGGGTTCCCAGATCTACCACCACATCAGTGGGCAGAGGCTCAAAAGTAAATCCTTCCCTGCTCTCTATGAGGGCAGTAGAGCACGTTCCTGCAGAACAGATAGGCCAAGGCTTCTACTCCAGACTTTTTCTGGTGCCCAGAAAAGAGGGCACCTGGCGCCCCATCCTTGATCTATCAATTCTAATCTCCTTCCTGGTGATCTCAAAATGCTCACCCTCCAGCAGCTGCTACCCTTGCTCTCCAAGGACGCTTGGCTAGCCACCCTAGATCTAAAAGAGGCCTACCTCCACATTCCTGTCAGGGAATCATGTCAGAAGTATCTCCGCTTCAGGGCAGGATCTCAAGACTTTCAGTTCTCTGCACTTCCCTTTGACGTATCTACTGCTGTCAGAGTTTTCACAAAATGTCTGGTTCTGGCCATTTCCTTTTGCAGACAATCAACAAAAAGAAATCCTAACAGGTGCCCACCCAAAGTAATCTTCCTGGGAGCAAGTCTGGACACAGCATCCCAGATGGCATACCTTACACCAGAAAAACAAATTTTCCTGACTGCCTACTTCTCTCAACTAGCCGCTAGGCCCCAGCTAGCTGCAAGGAAGATACTGCTGGCTCTGGGGTTCATGGCATCTTGCATACTACTCATTCCATATGCCAGACTGCATATGAGGAAGCTTCAGTGGTACCTAAAGAGCCTTTGGTCTCAACACTCTCAAGACCTGGAAACTCTTCTACCTATAATTCCTTGCCTCAGAAAAGATTTTCTTTGGTGGGCAACAGCATGCTCCCACAACAAAGGACTGCCTTATACCCCACCCCCCGCCACCCATACCCTTACCACAGACACTTCAGACTATGCTTGGGGAGCACACCTGGATGGCAGGTGCATACAGGGCCAATGGAGCCCACAGCAAATCCCTCTGCACATCAGTCAAAAAGAGATAATTGCTGTGCAGCACGCATTGAAAGCTTTCAAGCCCCTTCTCTCTTCAGGGGCTCTCCTGATCGAAACAGACAACACCACTGTGATGTGGTACATCAACAAGCAGGGAAGGACTCACTCCTATTCTCTATGCAGGCTGGCCATGACCCTTTGACACACAGCCTCTGCCATGCAACTACACCTGTTCACACAATTCCTACCAGGCGCTCTCAACTCTCTGGCAGACCAGTTAAGCAGAAATCCTCTGGACCCTCATGAGTGGCAGCTCAACAGAAGTACCTTCACCCTAATAACTCAGAAATGGGGAACCCCAAAGGTCGACCTCTTTGCCTCCCACACCAACCATCAGCAAATTCTGCACCAGGGAACATCACTGCATGGCTTGGAAAGTAGATGCCCTGTCCTTCCCCTGGGTCAATCTATCGGTCTGTGCCTTTTCTCCACTACCTGTCATCCCCAGGGTACTGCTCAAAATAAGGGAGGAAAAACCAAGGACCATTCTTATAGCTCCAGACTGGCCCCAACAGCACTGATACCCCTTGCTGCGCAGCCTTTCCCCGCTGCCTCCTTGGGATCTTCTTCAGATTCCAAACCTCCTGACCCAGAGGGAAGGGAAATTCATGCATCCCCAAACGCAGACACACTATTTGGCAGCTTGGCTTATTCCTTAACCCCGAACCAATCTGCCAACCTCGGTAAACAAGTTCTGGATGTTATCCATGAGGCCAGACGCCCTAGCACCAGAACGTCTTATGCTGATAAATGGAAAAAGTTCTGCACCTGGATCCAGGCTAAAGGAGCCAATAAAGCACAGCCCTCCCTCCCCTCTCATCCTGGATTACTTAACTGACGTAGTACACAGTGGCCTCTCTTTCTCCTCTCTAAAAATTCATGCCTCTGCTATTTCTGCTCATTTTCCCACTGAGCAGCCCCATTTCTCACACCCTTTGATCAAACAGTCCCTAAGAGGGCTAGCAACTTGAGGCCAGCCAGAAGGGCACCAACACCAGCTTGGGACCTTAACTTTGTATTGAAAAGCTCACCCTGCCCCTTTCGAACCATCTTCTGCAGAGCTAAAATTTCTCTCCTGGAAGACAGCATTCCTTCTGGCCATGACTTCAGCCAGAAGAGTCTCTGAGCTGCAAGCACTCATGGCTGTGGAACCCTTCATCATCTTCCATGCTAACAGGGTATCCCTCAGAACTAACCCATCCTTCATGCCCAAGATGGTGTCCAGTGTGGCTGTCAACCAATCCATTTGTTTACCCACCTTTTTTTCCTAATCCCCAGAACAAGGGGGACAGGATTCTGCTCTCTAGATGTGCACAGACAGCTCAGATTCTATCTAGACAGGACTAAATCCATCAGAAAGTCTGATCAATTGCTGGTTAGCTTTGCTACAGGGGCAGAAGGCAAAGCCACTTCCAAACAAACCATTTCCAAATGGATAGCACACTGCATCCATTTCTGCTACAAACAGCATGGAAAGCCTCCCCCCAAGGAGGTCAGGACACACTCCACCAGAGCAGCCTCCACCTCTGCAGCTTTCCTCAGAGGAGTCCCCACCTGGGACATCCTGGAGGCTGCCACCTGGAAGTCTGTTCACACTTTTACCAAGCATTTCCACCTGCCTCTCTTCTTCAAATCCAGGGCAGGGTTTGCCTTTGCAGTTTTGCAGGGCATCCTAGCCAGCCCCTAGTTTCCTTGACTGCCTCCACCCATTTCTTCAGCTTTGAGAATCAACCCAAATATGATGACTGCAACAGTGAAACAAAAGAACATAGAACAGTTGTGTACACTTCCCGTAAATGTAGATGTTTGAGTGTGTTCACTGTTTCAGTCCTGGTTTCCCTCCCTCCATCCTCCTTTCGTCCCTTTCTTAACAAGGGACATATTGGTGTTTATTGTCCACTGGTGGGGGTTTTCCACCAAAACCTGGCTCCTACCTGGGGGCTCCTGACAGGTTAGGGCAAGAAAAACTGATGTAATGGCGTCTGCTGCCTTACTTTATGCTACTGACAACCTGACGTCAATCCTCAAGCGACAGCAACCGATACAGAAATACTAAGTCTCTGTTATTCGGGCTGGCCGAGGGCTACCCTGGCAGGGATAACCCAAATGTGATGACTGCAACAGTGAATACACTCGAACATCTACATTTATGGTAAGTGTACACAACTGTACTTTTTGCATCATTTTCCCTGTGGATAGCTTCCATACAAATATTCCTTTCAACTTCACATGCCTTATACCCTCTTTCATGAAATTCTTTTTTTTTAAGCATCCGAACATCTTGTCTGAAAACATCATCACAGTTGTTTAATGGAGACTTTCTCATTGTTTGAACTTTAATAACATTCCAAAGTATATGGCCAGGATGCATGCTATCCCTATGTAGGATAGCATTTCTTCGAAAATGTTATCTTTTGTTTCTGGTGGATATCCTAAATCAGACCTGAAAAGAAGTATGTTCCTCCAAATAAGGACAGCTGAGAAATCTGCTTTAAAGTGTTCTTATGATTTCTTTAATGCATTTTCCAGAGCAGCAGCCATTGTGTTTGTTGTGAGAAGGTTCACATGGTTATGTTCTCGGAAGTTGCCTGCAAGCTCAACTTTGTAACTCTTCCCTTGATATGGAGGTTGTATTTGGGCTATCTACTGCCGAGGTCCTAAAAGAATGTGATGAAAAGGGGAAACTGATTCTAGGGATGACTCAGATTTCTCAGCCTTCATGCCAAAATTTTGTTGAAGGATTCATCCCTAGTTTAGGATCCTCTTATAAAAAGCAAAATAAGGAAATGTCAGGGAAGCAGATGTTCAAAAAAAACAATGGAATGGTTGCTCCAAAAACCTCTCCTTTTTTGTCTTTGGCAATGTATAATCTCAGACAAACTGGTTCTGAGAGTTATCCACCAGGGCTACTGATCGCAGTGAGAGTCCCTTCTTCCTCATCCTCCAGATTAAACTTTTTTATTTCCCCCTATCATTCAGCATTTGCTTGGTCAAGGAGTAGTAGAAACTGTCCCTGTCTCCCTTATAAGAAAAGGTTTTGATTCATTTAATGGATGTTTCTGGTACCAGAGAGAGGTGGTTCATGGAGATCAATCTGTTTTTGAAAGTTCCAAAGTTCAAAATGCTATCCCTTCATAACCTGTTGCCTCTTATTCCATCTTTCAATTTTTTTGGTTAACTGTAGAGTTAAAGGATACTTATCTCATTCCAGCAGACACGGATTTTAAATGTTTAAGATTTTCTGTGCCTTGGACTTGCAAAATGACTGCTGATGAACAGCTTAGTTGAAGACCATAAAAAAGCTGTGCTGTGCAACTACAGCTGTATCTAGCAGCTTGCAGCAGTTAATACCACACACTAATAAACCAAGCACTTTTTCTTTGATTGCAAATGCAGTATGTAAATAGATTTATTAAGAAGCCATATCCTAGAGGCTTCATAAACCAGTGTTGGTAATGTACTTTTTTTTTTTTTTCTTTTTGGAACTCCTTGTAGCTTATCATCTACTGCTCCCAGGGCCTCCTTTTCTAGCACATGTGCCAGGCTGTCCTTACCTTCCCTGGACTAATTCTGACACATGCTCTGAGCCTGTGAGGAGATCGAGGCATCTGAGGATGTAGGACACATTGGTACTGAGGAGTGTTTTTCCTTACCTTTCTTCAGTGCACGCCCATAGATGACCAGGGTTAGACATGCAATGAGATGTGTTGACATGCTGTTCTGTCTCTGTGGCAACTCAGTTAAGGTCCCTGCCTTCTTTGAGATATTGCCCACTGTGTATCTCCAGCTTCTTCCAGGAATCCATGACTAGGTGTGCCTTTGTGCACACTCTTCCCTCTAGATGGATATGCATGTCTGCCGATGCAGGAGCTGCTAATAAAGCCCAGGTCACCTGGGCCACAGTCAGGGCTTTATCTCTCTACAGCTTACTTATTCTTGATGAGTTGTCTTTGTCGTAGAAAGGACGAAGGTAATCCACTGAAGGGAAGGGACATTTGAGAGCTATTAGGAGGGTGGGTTTGAGGGAGAGTAGCGAATTCTTTTGCAGAAACATAAGGAATAAAGACTATCAGTGAGCTATTCAACTTTGTGCCTCTAGTTAGAATTTTCTTAGATTTGTGAGGGTAGATGTTCAGTAAGTATAAAGCCTTTAGCTGAGTGGTGGTCTTCTTTGCTTGGTTATGTAGCATTTACTGCTACTGTTGATTGAAATCAACCTCTGCTTACTGCAGGTAAAGGTTATGTACTTGCATAGATCAGGATGAGTAGGCCCCGACGTTCCTTACTCCAACCCTGTTGCTGACAGTCTGTAGGTCATTTATGATGTTTTGATTTTTTTCTGTACCACTTGAGTGTGGTTTGACTGAGCTCAGGAGTGGAAGGACTTTTGCAGGTCATTATTTGTACAGAGGGGAAGGACTAGTTGCTTAGGACTGCAGATTGGGTGGGACACTAAATCAGGATCCATTCATTACCTTTAACTAAAAACAGCAAGTTTGCACTGAACTTTTTATAAGCTAACCTTTACAGTTCTTTCTACAAAATTTTATGTGAAAATAAACCTACCTTTACTTGCTTAATAGCACATTTGTTTTATACATGGGTAATTAGCCTTTCTTGCTATTTTGTGGATGGTCTGCATTTTTCACATGCAGAGCTGTAATGTATTTTGGTTTGTCTTTCAAGCTTTAAGCATGCTCTACAAAGAGGTGTGATGGACTTCAGTTTAATTTACTTTAATGAGACAGATGAATGTACGCGTTTCCTGTATATTATTGCTTGACTGAAACCTTTTGACAGCTTGTGTTGACATTCACATGTCCCTTAGTAAAATGGGTTAAAGTAAAGGCATTTTGTTTTCTTAAGCTTTCCCTGACTGATTCTGACATTGTTTTAAGTTAAAATGGCTGCTTCATTCAGGACAGAGTGAAGTACATTTTGTAACTACATCTATGGTATTAAGGCCATGCCATGGCATATCCATCATAGTTGTGTTTGCTCTGAATAAACATACACTGATCAAAATGTTTTAGTGTTGAACTACAAAGAGAAGTCTGTCTTGTTTGTTTGACCTGACAAGGTGTCTTGATGTTATTCATCAGGTTTGTTTCCTGAATGTGCAGGTGTTTTATTACATTTTTCTTCATTTTTCAGGATTCTGTAACTTAATTAAAATGAGGTACTTGACATCATCATTCATCTTAATGAGCGTATTCTGTTGGTTTAAGACAAAGGCGGAGTTCTTCACCTCAATTGGTAAGTGTGAATTTAGATTAAAAGTCGAAGTGACACTCCTTATATTGTTAACAGAGTAGTACCAATTGGAGGATGTAGTGAGGGCTTCATTTACAATAACTTAAAGAACACTGTTTTGTTTCTGCATTTATTTATTTAGGGCAAGACTTAAGGGAACCTTTATTGTACTCAGTCTGACCTTTGGTATATTAGTTTCTGTTTATTTATTGCCACACTTGGCCAAGTAAGAATAGTACACTTTTACATTTCTGATGACTGCAGTTGCAAGGGCATGATTAAGAGCATCGTTATACTACAAACAAACACTGTTCATGTAGAGGATCTGGTGAATGTAATGCATGCTTCATTAAGGTCTATTTGTTGTGTAATTTAGGCAGTATGATTCGTAAAGAATTGGACAGTAAGATGTGGCTTAATGTTTGATAAAGAGTATGCCCCTGAGCATAAAAAGGCATGATTCAGTTGCAGCAAGTTCCTTTAACACCAGAGGTATGGTGCTACCAGACATTTAACCACAGCTCACTCTGCTTATGAAGTGGATCCCCAAACAAAACAAGAAAATCAATCAATAAATAAATAAATAACAAGCACATATAAGCAGAAGTAGAAATAAATAGTTATTGGGGGAAAGAGAGAAAAATGCATCTTGTCAGTGCGTGCACACCTACACACACACACTTAGACACATACACACATACACATACACAACACAGACTTGTTAAAAGGTGAAGTATTAGCAGCTTTGCATAGCTGCAAAGCAGAATGTAATCTTCATTTGCTGTTATATGATATAATCCGTTATTATGCCGAGTAGTCATTAGCAAAGGAAGATCCAAGGTAAAATTAGGTCCTTTTTGTTATTGCATTTGGACCTGTTTTTGTATCTTCTTGCAGCACTAGATTGGTTATGAAGTGTCCCGCATGCAACAACAGGAAAGCCTGCAGTGATTCCTCACTAAAAGTATACAAGGCCTAAACAACATGTCCTACATGGGCGGACTCAAAGCTCTTTCACTGTACTGTGTATCTTACAGACTGCTAAGAGGTGACCCGTGTCTGGCATACAAGGCATCCTCTGACCCATTAGTGCTGGATTTACTGCACATTAGCTGGTCAAATGGTATCAGAAATACTCTGCCTAGGGGTGGAAACCTCATCTTCAACATCAGCGGAATGGTTTGGAGGGACGGGGATATTTTGCAGAGGATACTGCTGCTATGGAACAGACTCCCTATCCACATAAAACGGAGTTCATCCTTGTCCATTTTCAAGTGCAACTTAGATCTGTGGATGGGAGACAGAAAGTTTACCCCCAGGACTGCCCAGTGTACTACTAATGGACAGATGCAGCTCTAAATGCTTTATTCCATGCATGGGTCCCCTCAAAAAGGGAAATTGACTAGGCTTAAAATGGCCCACAAGGGCAGCTAGCCTAATTCTTGCCTATGAACCTATAAAATTTTAATACTTTTCCCCAGCATTCCCTTCTGTAGTTTGTCCAGGTATACACAGGCACTTCACTGACACCAAGATGAATAATTTCCCCCAACAATCCATTCAGTACTTTGCCCGTGTATGCAAAATCACATCATTGACACCAAAATGGGAGATGCCTTCAGCAGTTTGTTCATATATGCACAAGCACTGAAGTAACACCAAAATGAATAGTATCCCCTAAAGATCCCTTAATTAGTTTGTCCATGAATGTCCAAGCACACACACACACACACACACACACACACACACACTTTTAAGTATTTAACGTCTTCCCACATCCTGGCAACAGCACACATAGTGCCTGGAGAAAACTTTAAAATAAATAAAACTTCCCACTCGCGCTTCCTCTTCCAGACTAGCTACCTCCTACCTCTCCACTTCTCACATGAGGCAGCCTGAGTCAATAAGAAGGGCCTCTCACTGTATTAGGCAGCAGTCTTTCATTGAGCGATGCTGCTGTCACTTCCAAATGCTGACGATCAAAGACTGATGGTTGGGAAGCCTAATGATGTGGTGCTTTCAAAACAGCCTGTTAATTGTAATAAAGCCCAGAACACAACAGAAAGTAGTCTATTTTTAATTTAAAAATAGAGTTGACGTTCTGAGTCAGCACATTTTTTTTTCTTTTTTTTTTTGCTGGAGGGGCTGCAACCCAGCAGACAGTACTACGAACTGTCCCTGATCCTGCCAAAGAGTGGAACACAAGGAAGACTTGTCTTTTTCTTTAGAGCTAGAGAAAAGCCTGCACATTTTGACATCTTAATGTAATCAGACATCTCGTTTTAAGCTGATTTGCTTCGTCTGTAGACTTCTTGGTAAGTTAGGTGGTGGAGTTTACAGCTGGAGGGTCTTTAGGTCACACCTGCAGCATTGGGGCAGAAGTAGATGCCATTATTTCCCCTAGTGTCAAGATAGCCATTGTAGGCTTACCAGTCAAATATTCCCTCATTTATCCCTTTTAGAAGCTGTGCCAGAAGATGTCAGTTTTTTTCCAGCAAGGTATATTTCAACCTGACAGATGCAAGTGTATTGTACTGTGGTGGCAGTACAGGTATCACATTGAATCCCTCCCCATCACTTTATTAGGGATGTTGCTTGTCAAAATGGGATCTTGTGCTAAAGCAGCAGTGTTTCCCTGTCAGAATCTAATCTGGTTCACTTGACCCCCTGCAATCCAACCATTAATCTCTCTTACATGTCATTGTCCTGAAAGTAAGGACTATGGTTTTCTTATTAGTGCTGCAAGAGTTTTGTTTTCCAAATTCATACTTCCATGGATAATTTCACTTGTTATGGAACGAAACAAGTGGAGACTTATTCTTGTGTCTTTTGCAGAGAGGCCATGAGAGTATATGAATTGGCCTGTAAGAAAAACTTTCAGTAGTCTAGCTTCCTGGAGAAGACATTTGATTAGTGGACAGGCCCAGTCACACTGCACTTGTACCTTTAATGAATCCCTTGAATCCGTAAATGGCCAGAAAGGTTTTCAAGAAATGGCGCATTGACTTTTCTGTCTGTTTACCTAGTCAGCTGGTACCAGGTGCTTCGTATGTTTCTTCCTGATTCTAACACCAAGTGACTGGATGCAGGGTGCTGTTGTAAATCTCTGTCAGGGTCTGCTCACTGGTCTTCCACATTTCCTCAGGCAATGAAGATCATTCAAATGGTGAGACTACCCAAAGCAGTGGTCATTCGGATAATGTCCGTTATGTCGTAGGCAGATTTAGTTTCCATCCCCTTCTTCTAGACATGTCCAGATAGCTTTCCTTGTACCAGAGGCTTTTGGCTATCCACTGAGATTAGTCATCTCTGATCTCTGTGCATTGATACTGACTGGTCACTGATAGCCCAGTCAGCGGTTTTCCGTAACAGGGTAGTTTCTGTTCAATAACTTTTACAGAAGCAGTCTGCCCTGTGAACCTGTAATAACAAGTAGAGATTTTCTGTTTGGGACACAGCTTGTATGTAGGACCCATTTTCTTTTCCAGTAGCTAAGGTATTGACATACATTGAAAATTTTTATACAGATGTTCTTCATGTTTCAGTGTTGCAGTCATTACATTTGGGTAATCCTGCTGGCAGGTTGCCCTCAGTCGGCCTGAATTCCAACGTCTTGGGTCCTGCGTCAGCTGTCATCGCCTCTTCCCTGACATCAGGTTGTCAAGGGTATAAAAGAAGCAGCCAACGCCATTTTCTTTAGTCTTTCTTGCCGCGCGGTGCCCGAAGCAGAAGCAGTTGGCAAGTGCCGGTCGGCCGACTCCTGAGATTTTCGAGTTCGAATTTCAGATCCGAAGTCTTCTATAAGGCTAAGTACCCCATTGGGGAAACTTTTTTCTTGCTCCAGAACCAATGTCAGAAAAAGTTAATAATTGTATTTCTTGTGGGAAGCAAATACCTCATAAAGACTCTCATTCTTACTGTATTCCTTGCCTAGGCCCTGATCATAACTTTCTGGGTTGTCGGTTTTGTGCTAGATTTAACCAACGCACTATTAAGCGTCTGTATGATTTTGCTTTAAACTACTTTGGATGCAGGTTTAATTATCCAGAAATGTCGTTGGAAAGCCATCCGACTACCGAAGTTCACAAAAAAACACAAAGAAAAAGAAATACAGCCGAGGCCCAAAACCGACGATGAAGCTTCTTCTAAGCCAGTTGCCAGTTCGCTCATTCTCAGTGAGGTGCTTTTGCAGCCCCTGACGACCGCAACTTTAGAGTCGCTGGCTGCTACCGACTCCCACATGGAGTCGGCCATGCCGCTGGAAACTCAAGGTATTGGAGCCTCGGACGCTAATCCTTCAGATGGGTCCGGAGCCGCTGAGCAGCCACCAGCTTCTGAGGGTGTATTCAGACTCAAACATCTTTACATTAAACCGACTTCAAAGGCAAAGACTAAAGCACCTTCTAAGGCAAAGAAGCAAACTCAAGAGCCATGTGGACAGGCCTCCTTGCCCAAAAAACAGATGCTCAAAATGGCCGAAGACTTGATTACCTTGATCAGGGTTTCCCATCCCCTTCCTGATAAGTGGCCTAGGCAAGAGACTGACTGTGAATCTTCAGATCAGGTTTCCATTTCTTCTGATTCCTCTTCTGATCAGGAATATTATTTTCCCCCCTATGAGGATTCTGATGCTGAAGACTCCATACCTTCAGCTTCTCTTCCTGAGGACTATTCTTTTGGGGAAACCTTACATACCATGAGGGAGCATTTCCACTGGGAGAGCCAAGTTTTTTCAGAATCTAAAAAGAGGCTCAGGGATTTCCTGTTACTACCTCAGCACAAGCCACTAGCCATCCCTCCTGTGGTAGATATTGTAGATGATGTGTTTTCGGAGTCTAGCCTTACCCCTGACTCCTTGCCTCCAGCTCCTGTTAAGGCTGACAGGGATTCTAGGGCACTGGATAGATGGGGAAAAAAGGTTTACACATCTGCTACCTTGGCTATAAGGGCCTTAAACTGTCAGTTTCATATGCTCAAATATCAGCAACATGTCATGGCATTGCTTAAACAGAAAATCTTGTTAAACTCTGAATGTGCAGAAAACAAGGAAATGCAGGATATTTTGCATGCAGCTGTACAAGCTGGAAAGCATACTTTGCAATGTGGTTTTGATTCTTTAGAGGCCTCCGTTCTGTAATTAGAAGGCATGCTTGGTTAAAGGAACAATATCTGCCTGATCATGTTAAAGTTAAATTATTAGATGCACCTTTACAGCATGATACTTAGTTTGGTGTTGAGGCAAAAGAGGTGTTAAAGAAAATGGAGGACAAGGCTAAATCTATGCAAACGGTCAAAGATTTCTTACAAGTACAGCTGCCTAGGTTTAGTAGACACTGGCCAACAAAGAATTGGTCCTTTGCTGTGTCAGACAGACATCAAAGGGGCAGACCCAGACGCCCTAGAGGCAGATCCCAGGCGCAAGGTTCATGCGGGTCAAAGCAATGGGGTGTTTCTACCTCCAAAAGTGGAGAAGACAAATCACAACCTTACAGGAAACTGTCCCAATGACTTCCCCCTGCCTGCACCAAGCAATTATTTCCTGGCAGCACCCTTAGGGGGAAAATTAGCACTTTTTTCTCAAAATTGGCACATTATAAACCCAGGACAAGTGGGTTCTAAATATCGTGTCACAAGGCTACAAGTTCCATTTCCATACCCTGCCAAAGGCAAACGGCTGGCCAGATCTGCCAAAAAATCAATGGGCAGAGGCACAAAAACAAGTCTCACCCTTCATGGACATGAGGGCCATTCAACAAGTGCCAGAGCAAGAGCGGGGACAAGGATTTTACTCGACTGTTCTTGGTACCCAGAAAGGACAAAGCCTGGAAGCCAGTACTGGACCTATCGATTCAAAAGACAATCATAAGGCCTTCTTTAGCTATGTTAGAAACCTAGGAGGAAACTCCCAGATATGCTCAGAATTAGTTCAAAATGATGTGAAGATTACTGAACCTACACACATTGCCAACATACTGGCTGACAGGTTCAGTGCAAACTCCCAAAAGGAGAGATATCTATACCAGAGGATTGTAGCCCCCCAAACATCTCCAACGCCCAGGTGAGAACTGCTCTCCAAAGCAAAAACACAGCATCCATGGGACCGATGGTGTCCCCTGTGTGCTCCATGAACTCAATGAGGAATTAAACCCACAGTTAGGACAGCTGTTTAATCTTAGCCTCACCTCAGGATACGATCATCAAGGGAGGCACGGCGACTGTGGTCCCCACAAAGCAAGTGCCTCCACCTCCACCCTACCCTGGAAATACCCCCATTAGCTTGACAAGCCTTATCTGCAAAGCCATGGAGAGGATCATAATGGAACTCATAAATAAAGACATAGGAACTTGCAGACTTTGGATCCAACCCAGTTTGGCTTTGTCAAAGGCAGATCATGCCTTTTAAACTTGGTTGACTTTTTCGAGACAGTCACCAAGGCCATTGATGAGGGAAAGGCAGTCCATACAGCCTACCTTGACCTGGCAAAGGCCTTCCACTCAGGTATCATCAAAAACTCATCAGCTTGAATGTAAACCCATACATCACAAGATGGGTTGCAAACTGGCTCAGAACCCACAGGGTCAGAGTTGCTGGAGCCATGTCAGACTCAAAGCCTGTCACAAGTGGTGTCCCACAGGGCTCAGTCCTGGGTCCACTCTTGTTCGGCATCTACTTTCTGAAGTACAAGCAAACACAGGAGGGTTATGGCTGACAAAGTTTGCAGATGACTGCAAACTAACACATCTGACACAGATATCCTTCAGAAGGGCCTCACAGAAACGGATAACTGGTGCCAGAGCCATGGCCTAAAGTTAAATGCCAAGAAATGCATAGTCATACCCTTCGAAAACAAGGTTACCCTAGCTACCATATAGGTGGCAATCCACTGAGCACAGAAGAAGTCATCAGGGATCTGGGGACCCAGGTTGACAGTAGCCTCGCTTGACACTCATGTTGCTAAAGTAGTTAGGAAAACCTTCTACATTGCCCACCTGATCATGAAGGATTCACATCTAGATCAACTGTACTCATCACTCATTAGACCTATGATTGAGTACAATGCCCCATTCGAATGTATCTGACCAGACACCTGCAGCAGCTGGAAAGGCCCCAAAAGTTCCTCACCAAAAGGATAAAGGGTCTCAAAATATGTCTTATGCTGC
Organism: Protopterus annectens; assembly: GCF_019279795.1. NCBI lineage: Eukaryota > Metazoa > Chordata > Ceratodontiformes > Protopteridae > Protopterus > Protopterus annectens. The sequence continues at coordinate 1,320,131,180 of NC_056733.1, forward strand.
CCGACTGAAAGAACTCCAGCTCTATTCAGTCTCATACCGCTTGCTCAGAGGTGACCTGTGCCTGACATATAAGGCCATGTCAAACCCTGATTTGATGAATATGCTTCACCTCAAAAATCTAGATCCTCAGAACCACAAGGCGGAGACTTAAACCTTGACACGGTTATTAATAGAACATGCTGGAGGGACAGATTCATCACCCAGAGACTCCCTATGCTGTGGAACAAAATCCCGTACATGTGAGGCAGAGCACCTCGCTGGTCTTGTTCAAGAGGAATCTTGACCAATGGATGGGGATGTACGATATACCCCAGGATTACTTCAGTGTCACTGCTTGACAGAGGCACAGCAAAATAATAGGCATAGTTTTATTCAAACTAAAGCTAGGCTTATAAATGCCCTTGGGCAGATAGCCTAGTATGAACCTATGAACCTATGAACAAATTCCTGGATATACCAAAATTCAAAATGTTGACTTTGCAGCAGCTTCTGCCCATGGTGGGCAAGAACGCTTGGCTTGTAACTTTAGACCTAAAAGTGGAATACCTGCATGTTCCAATCAGACAAATATGCAGAAGATACCTCAGATTCAAGGCTGGCTCAATGCATTACCAATTCCTTGCACTGCCCTTTGGCTTATCTACTGCACCCAGGGTCTTTACAAAGTGCCTGGCACCAGTAATTGCATTCTGCAGACTTAGATGAATACAAATATATCCTTACTTGGACGACTGTCTCATTCAAGCAGAGAACAAGGACATCCTTCTACAGCATCTGACGTTTGTGAAAAATATTCTAACATGCCTAGGGTACACAGTCAACGAAAAGAAATCAAAACTAGTACCCTCTCAAGAGATAATATTCCTGGGTGCAAGCTTAAATACAACTGCCCAGATGGCTTATCTCACGCCAGACAAAGGCAACTGACTACCTGTTTCAAAATGTTAGCAACAAAGGCCCAGTTATCTGCAAGAAAAATTCTGCAGGCTTTGGGCTTCATGGCATCCTGCATCCTACTCATTCCATATGCAAGACTGCATATGAGGAAACTTCAGTGGTACCTAAAAAGTGTTTGGACTCAACATTGCCACAGCCTGGAAACTATAATTACTCTCATTCCCTGCCTGCAACAGGAGTTTCGATGGTGGGCAAAGGCTTGTCACCAAAACAAGGGACAGCCATTCACATTACTTCCAGCCAGGCAGACACTAACAACGGATGCATCAGATTATGCCTGGGGGGCCCACATGACAGGAAGATGCATTCAGGGAACATGGACCTCAAACCAAATGCATCTACATATCGATCAAAAAGAGATGTTAGCTGTTCAAAATGCACTGACAGCCTTCAAGGTCCTACTTCATCCAGGGCAACTACTGATAAAGACAGACAACACCACGGATATGTGGTATATAAACAAACAGGGGGCACACATTCTTACCCCCTTTGCAGAATAGCCATGACTTTGTGGGACACAGCATTGACTTACCCAAGTACATCTGCAGGCACAAATCCTGCCAGGAAGGAAAAATACTCTGGCAGACGAACTAAGCAGAAACCTCATGGATCCCCACGAGTGACAGCTAGATCCACAAGTCTTCAGCATGATAACAAGGAAATGGGGATGCCCGGACATAGATCTATTTGCCTCCCCTCACAACTACCAACTAAAGAGATTCTGCACAAGGATTTATCACAGACAAGCATGGAAAGTGGACGCCCTATCCTTCAGCTGGAAAAACCTATCCGTATATGCCTTTCCCCCTCTGCCTCTCCTCCCCAAGGTACTCCTAAAGGTCAGACAGGAGAAGCCAAAGATGATACTGATTGCACCAGACTGGCCCTGCCAGCACTGGTACCCAATATTAAGGAGCTTGTCTCAATGCCCAGCTTGGACCTTACCTCAAGTACCGCATCTACTGTCCCAGCAAAACAATCAGATCCTGCACAGCCAACTCAGGACTTTAAACCTGGCAGCATGGCGGATAATGTAGTCATACAAAACACACCTCTCAGCAAAGCTGTGATGGATGTCATTTTGGAAGCCAGAAGGCCTAGTACTAGAAAATCTTATGCTGAAAAATGGAAGAGATTCTGTGCTTGGAACCAGGCACAAGGAACAGATACAGCTGTGCCAAATATTCCTCAGATTTTACAATACTTAACTGAGATGCTGGACAAAGGCCTATCTTTCTCATCTATTAAAATTCATGCCTCTGCCATTTCGGCTCATTACAATGCAGAGCCAACAATCTTTTCTCATCCCTTATTAAAACAATACCTCAGAGTAGCCAAAAATGTAAGGCCTCCAAGGAGATCGCTATTGCCTGCGTGGGACCTCAACTGTGTCTTGGAAAAACCCACTCTGCTTCCTTTTGAGCCAGCTGCTACTGCTGATATAAAGTTTTTATCTTGGAAAACAGCTCTGATCCTAGCAATAACGTCTGCAAGACGAGTTTCAAAGCTACAGGCATTCATGGCTGTGGAACCTTTTATCATTTTTTATCCGGACAGGGTCTCCCTGAGGACAAACCCAATATTTATGCCTAAAGTGGTGTCCAGTGTGGCTCTTGACCAAACCATTCATCTGCCAACTTTTTATCCAAATCCACAGAACAAGGGGGAAAGAATTCTGCATTCTTTGGACGTACACAGACAGCTTAGATTCTACTTGGACAGAACCAAAGTTTTCAGAAAGACAGAGCAATTACTAGTGGCATATGCTGCAGGATCACAAGGAAAGGCTATCTCAAAGCAGATATTTCAAAATGAATAGGCCACTGCATTCATTTCTGCTACTTATACCATGGCAAGCCAGTGCCTAAGGGCATTAGGCCACATTCCACCAGAGCTGCAGCCACTTCAGCAGCCTTTCTCAGGGGAGTACCAACCACGGACATTTTAGAGGCAGCTACGGAGTTCAGTGCACACCTTTACAAAGCACCATCATCTGCCACTCTACTCTAAATCCAGGGCAGGCTTTGCCACTGCAGTTCTGCAGGGTCTCATAGCCGCTCCTAATGCTGTTTAGCTACAGCCTCCTAACCATAGCTTTGGTAATCTACCCAAATGCAATGACTGCAACAGTGAAACACGAAGAACATAGTACAGTTGTGTACACTTACCATAAATGTAGATGTTCAAGTGTATTCACTGTTGCAGTCCAGGTTACCCACCCGCCATCCCCCCTTTTCTTCTGATGGAACCTATGTGGTGTATTTGCTTGTGGATGGAGGTAAAGTTTATATTGCTGCATGTAATTTTATATATACATATACATTTTGGCTACCCTTTTAGGGGGCACCTGACATCTGGGGCAAGAAAAACTAAAGAAAATGGCGCCGGCTGCTTCTTTTATACCCCTGACAACCTGACGTCAGGGAAGGGGTGACGATCGCTGACGCAGGACCCAAGACTTTGGAATTCAGGCCGACTGAGGGCAACCTGCCAGCAGGATTACCCAAACGTAATGACTGCAACAGTGAATACACTCTAACATCTACATTTATGGTAGTTGTACACAGCTGTACTTTCTTTATTATTTCTCCATCAAAGTTAGCTTCTAGGTCGTTTACAGTTTTCATTTGAGTCAGCTATGTTCCTGTTCTTTGTCAATGTTTGCAAAGTTTTTTTAATGCATAATTTCCTCTTTAGGCTTCCTGTTAAAAGCAGAATATTTTCATGGACCATTTACATGTCCTTCTACTCTCATGGTGCATTATTCTCACATGTGGGATTCTCCGCCTCAGGCGTCCCGAATGTCCGGCTTATTTACCAAAGCTTAAGGCTGGTTGCTGTCTGATGCGTGGGACGTCACACTCTGGGCCATAAACCGTAGGCCATAAATGTGACATCCACATGCACAGACCTCAGAACTTCTCTGTCGCAGTCGAACGTCAGCTTGCTCATTCTGCTCTGTGTTACGGAAGGGATTTTAGATAAGTATCCCATTGGAGAATCTTCTTTAATTTTAATAACGCTTAGGTTATTTGTCCGTTTTTAGCCAGTGTCATCTAGGAAGGGAAAATGTAAGTGTGGTCGCCAAATTCTGCACAAAGAGATACACATGAGCTTTGCTTAGGCCAGCCCCAAGACCATGCGACCTGTAATATCTGTCAGTCGTTTGTCCCAAAGACCTTGCGTCTCCATCTGGCAGACCTTAAGTTGTTCGTTGAGAAGCGACTAAAACACTTGGCCCTAGGTATGGATCCTGAACTGTCCCTCGAGGTGGAGCCACCTAAAAAGAAGGCCAAGGTTTCAAGGCCTGCTACTGCTGCGCCTTCAATGTTGGATGCCCCACCAGCTACCAGTCTAGGGGCAGAGGGATGTCTGGAAGAGCTGGTGACTTCGGCGGGTACCATGTTGGAAACCACCGTAGCAGCTCCAGTTGGCACTTTTGCGGAGGTTTCAGCGATGACAGCCTGCGACGATGTTGAGGGGGAACTGGGCTTGCCTGGACAGCCGCCTTCAGTTTCCGAACAGGGCACCTAGGCCCCAGGTTGACGCTTGACAGTAGGCCTTTGGCCCTTCTTATTATTCCACAAGACTCTTTCAGTCAAGAAAAAACAAAAAAATAAGTTTTTATCTTCCCCTGTGGAAGACCAGCCAGACTAGCAAACATTTTCCCAGTCACTTTATGGCCCTGAGGCCTGCAGCCTGACATACTCCCTTGCTGCCTACCCTTAGTCCCAGGCCTGCCTCTGCCAGTTCCATCCCTCTTCGTCAGACTTAGGAAGAAGACTCTTCCTCCTCTTCCTCTGAGTCTCTCACTTATACCTGTCAGTTGGCCTACCCCCCTGGAATACTGTTCTCTAGATGAAGACTCCTTGGAAGGAGACTCCCTGCCAGAAGATATCACCTTTGGGGAGACTATCTCCAAGATGTGAGAGTACTTCAAGTGGGACTCCACCCAAGTGACTGAGATACAAAAAAGATACTTTGAGCTTCTCCAGATGGAGTCATTCTCACCTTCTGCTATTTCCCCTATGATTCCAGCTTACTTGGATGCTTTTGCTTCTGACTCCAACACCCTGAATCCCAACCTCCTGCCCCAAAAAGGCCAGATGGGTTCTACAAACTCCCTGATGATTACAAGTTCCTCATCAAGCCACCCATGTCAGACCCATACTATTTTCCCTTTTGAGTCTGCTGCATTAGCAGAATTTAAATGTTTGTGCCGGAAGACCTTAGATCTGATGTTGTCAATTTTCATTTTGTCCTCAACGGATGGGTTCAGATCAGATCCGTCATATCCGAGTTGGAGTTTGCTGAAGTTCTTGACAACCAAAAAAACTCTCAAGCTTCTCCTGTACCCATAATGCACCAACCCTAAGTTACCTCAGATTTAGTTTGCCACTTTCACCGAAAGATGTGGTTGACCTACTCTTGAGCTTTTTTGAGATACTGTAAGTGTGATGTTATTGCCTTCTATCTTCCTAAATGTTCTCATTTTTTTTCTATATTACTTGTCCCGTACCATACAGAATCGTATTTCTTGTTACCGTAGTTGGTAAAGTTTTTTTTTTTTTACTTATCTTTTCCTTTTTAGTGCTTGGTGTACTTCTTGAATTACTATAATTAGTAATTTCCTTTCTACATTGAGTGTAGCCCTCCTTTCTTACCATCATTAGTATTTTTTTCCAGTTCTCTTTTTGTCTTTTTAAAAAAAAAAAAAAAATCCTGTTCTTACTTAACTTTCTTGGTTTTCATAGCTTATTGTATCTTAGTGTCATGGCAGAAAAAGGCCCCTCTGGATTTAAAAAAAATGTGTAAATTGTGATGTTGAAGAGTCCTCATTGTCACCTCTGGAAGATGTCTCATTTGGAGACATTCTCAAGTACTAATGCAGAGAGATGGCTGGAGGCCAAGCAACCCTTCATCTGAGTTTGTATTCTTGAAGGCTTTTGGTAATGGCTCGTCTACCTCCTGGGTTACTCTGCCCACTGACGAGCTTATTGAGTTAGTCTCTGGGCGGGCATGGAAAGAACCTGACACAGTTGAACCAATACCTAGGAGACTGGACAAGATTATGGCACCACCTTTGGGTAAACAGTTTTGTGGTAAAGGTGTGCCCATTGATGCCATGGTCATGGTGGCGGCCACCAGAAACGAACTTGAGAGTTCCACTGTTTATCCCCCTAACAGGGAGTTGAGGGCAATGGACAGGTTTGGGAAGTCTGCCTATACTTCAGTGACCTTTGCCTTAAGGTCACTGAATTATTTGGCATATTTTACAAGATTACAATGGGATTTGATTAAAGAACTATCAAACACCCTATCAGTTTCTGTTTTTGCAGAGGTCCAGTCATCTTCGACTTCTTCTCTCTTGGCTACCCTGCAATCTATTTCCAGTTGTTCCATGAGGCTCATTTTGCATGTTGCCAAAGGAGCCTCAAGGGCACCGAGTTCAAGCATTGCCATCAGGAGACATGCCTGGATGTGCTTATGTGATTTTGCGTAGCCCTAGCAGTCATAGTTCTTCACTGCTCCTTTTGACTGCACTTCTTTGTTTGGCCCCAACGTGAAGGACACTGTTTCCAGGTGTGAGAAGGAAGGAAAGACCCCATCTGCCATGGATGTACGTTTTTTTCAGCCCCTCAAAATCTTTTTCTAGGAACCAATGAGGTGGTCAGAAGATGTGGTTCAAGAAATCACAGGGTCCTTTCCAGGGCAGACCTGGAGGAAGGTCTCCAATGGCAGAGGAGGGAACTCCAGTGGTCAACCCTGTGGCAGAGGTGGTCCACAAAACCAGCAGTCCAGAGATTTTTTTCTTTGCCAGACCTTACCAGCACTCCTGAAAGAAGGTCCAATAATCCACCTCTGGAGGCAGTTGCGGACAATTATCCTTGCACCAGGGAGCCTGGCTAGACATAATGAAAGACACTTGAGTGAGGAGGATTATTTCCAGAGGTTATATAATACCCTTTTCCCTTCACCACCAGTCTCAAGAAAAATCCCTGATGTTCCACCCAGTCAAAGGGAACAAGCAGCAATTCAAATACAAAAGCTGCTAGAAAGAGTCATCCAAGATGTCCCGCCAGAACAGATAAAATCCAGAACTTACTCAAGGTTCTTTTTAGTGCCAAAGAAAATGGGACTGGAGACCATTTTGGATCTCAGCAACTTACAAGTCAGTTCGCTGTACCAACTTTCAGATGGTCGCTGTTCAGTCTATTCTCCCTTTTCTGGGCAAGGACAAGTGGATGTGCTTGATAGACCTTCAGGATGCGTACTATCATGTAAAGATGAACAGACAATCCTGTACTTGCAGCTGGGAGCCAGTCATTACCAGTTCATAGTTCTGCCCTTTGGCCTCACCACAGCTCCCAGGGTGTTCACCAAATGTATGGCAGTGGTAGCAGCTCACTTGAGACTGCAAGGATCCCAGGTGTCTCCATATCTAGACACATGGCTCATTACCGTCCAGACCAAAAATCAGTTAATAAGGGCAAGAGATCAGGTTTTCCAGACATGTTCTCGTTCTCATATGGGGATAACCATAAGCTATAATAACTCAAATGGAACCAACTCAGAATTTGGAATTCATAGGAGCACTGTTCAGCACATTGTCAATGATAGCGTCACTGCCTCCCTCAGGGGTTCAAGCTATAAGATCACAGGTCAGAAAAACAATCTCTAGTATCAAGATTTCAGTCTGCTTGGTCCTTCCAGCTCTAAGATCAATGTCAGTGGCAATAACACTAGTTCCTTTACGTGACGATTCTACAATGAATGCTAGTAACACAATGGTTGATACTTTACCAGCCCATCAACTCTGATTCTAATCACTCACATATGCAAGAGAGATCTCAGGTGGTGGATTCAATCAGATCAGGTTCTACAATACCGTCTGTTCATTCTTCCACAACCCAAGACCATAGTGACCATGGATGCTTCACAGTTGGGGTGGGGGGCCACTTTCTGGGGAAAACAGTCTAAGGCACTTGTCCACGAAGAGACTAATTTGCATATCAGTGTCCTAGAGATGAGAGCAGTGTTTTTAGTGTTGCAAGCCCTTCAGAATGCTCCTCCTTCTGGTTATGATTGCAGTTCAAACAGGCAATATGTCAGTAGTTTGGACCATCAACAAACAAGGAGGGACCAGATCTTACCCCTTGTTTCGAGAAGCGCTCAGTGTGGCAATGGGCAATCTCATACAACTGCTTTCTCATGCAACTTACATAGGTTCATACTAGGCTATCTGCCCTAAGGCATTTATAAGCCTAGCCAGAGTGTGTTTGGCTTTCGCCACCCATTTTAAATTAATTTTGCTATGCCCTTTTTCGAGGTTAGTATACTGTGCCTCTGTCTAACAGTGACACAGAAGTGATACCTGGGGTAAACCTACGATCTCCCATCCACTCCTCAAGATTCCTCTTGAGGAGAGTCAATGAGGGACTCTGCCTAACCTGGACTGGGATTTTATTCCAGAGTGAAGGGAGCCTCTGGGTTATGAATCTGTCCCTCCAGCGTGTCCTATTTATTTCAGTGCTGAGGTTCAAGTCTCGCGAGTGCGTGCTTCGATAGGATTTGGATTTTCTGAGGTGCAGCATGTCCATTAATTCTGGGTTGGACATGGCTTTATACGTCAGGCACAGATCGCCTCTGAGCAGGCGGTATGCCACTGAGTAGAGCTGGAGTTTCTTTAACCAGGCAGCATATGGCATCTGTTTGAGCCCTTTGATCCTCTTGGTGAGGTACTTTTGGGGTCTTTCCAGTTGCTGCAGGTGTCTGCTAAGGTACATCCCAACAGGGCCATTGTACTCAATTATGGGCCTGATGAGGGATGAATAAAGAGGCACGATGACCTCCCCTGATGTAGATGTGAATCCCTGCATGATTAGGTGGGCTATATAAAATGTTTTTCTAACCACTTTGGCCACGTGGTTGTCAAATGAGAGATTGCTATCAACTTGGGTCCCCAGGTCCCTAATTACTTCTTCTGTACTTAATGGAGTACCACCTATGTGGTAATTTGTGGGCACTTTGTTTTTGCCAAAGTGGATGACTATACACTTTTTGGCGTTTAGCTTGAGGCCATGGCTCTGGCACCAGTTGTCTGTTTCTATGAGGCCCTTTTGAAGGATGCTTGTGTCAGCTGGAGAGTCGATTATGGCCCAGTTTGCAGTCATCTGCAACTTGGTCAGCCACAGTCCTTCCGTGTTGGCCTGTACCTCCAGAAATATATACCAAACAAGAGGTCCCAGGACTGAGCCTTGTGGGCGCCACTTGTAACTGGTTTGGAGTCTGACATGGCTCCAGCAATTCTAACCATGTGGGTTCTGTCCTTGAGACAGTTTGCAACCCATCTAGTGACATAGGGGTTTATATTTAAGCTGGTGAGCTTATCTATAATGCCCGAGTGGGGTATTGTATCAAAGGCTTTTGTGAGGTCCAGGTAGGCTGTGTGGACCACCTTCCCCTCGTCAATGGCCTTGGTGACTGTTTCAAAGACATCGACCAGGTTTAAGAGGCAGGATCTGCCCTTAACAATGCCGAACTGGATAGGATCCAGTGTCTGTAGGTCCCCAATATCTTTATTTATGAGATCCATGATGATCCTTTCCATAGCTTTGCAGACCAAGCTAGTCAGGCTTATGGGGCGATAGTTTTCAGGATCCATTGAGGCACCACCTTTGTGGAGAGGGACCACTGTTGCTGTACGCCACTCTTTTTGGGTACATATCCTGTAGTAAGGCTGAGATTGAACAGTAGTTTTATGTTTGGGTTTAGCTCTTCTTGGAGTTCATGTAGGACGCAGCCCGGGACACCGTCTGGTCCCATTGATGCTGTGTTTTTTGCTTTGGAGAGGGCGGCTCTTACCTGAGCATCTGAGATGTCAGGGGGGAAGCACTCTGCTGGGATAGATATTTTAAATTCCAGGGAAGTCCAGTGAGATAGTAGACAAGCTGAGCAGGTGCATTCTTCTACCTCACGAGTGGTCTGTCAACAAAAACATGACTGAAATGATTTTTCTTCAGTGGGGTCAGCCTTGCTGTGATCTTTTTGCTTCTCCCCTAAACAACAAATGCAGCATCTACTTTGCCTTAATCCCCCCACACGGGAAATCAGTGAGGGACACTCTACTTCACGATTGGCCCCTCGGTATATTATCCACCAACCCAGTTAATTCCAAAATACTAGCAGAAAGCTGCCATGTTGAAGAGAAAAGTCATCCTTATTGCACCCTACTGGCCTCAACAGATTTGGTTCCCCATCCTTTGACCTCACTTCAACATCCTTGGATCCTGGATTCAGTTCCAGATGTCCTGTCTAACCCGACAGGCATGATCCATCCAGACATATCAAACCTCAGGCTGATGACCTGGCTTCTCCAATTCCGTCAGTAGCCAGGCAGCCTATGATGATCGCCTTGTTTCACTGTTGCAGTCATCACATTTGGGTTATCTGCCTACAGGTAGCCCTCAGCCGGCCTGAATACCAGAGTATTGGATTCCTGCGTCAGATGCTGTCTCTTCTTCCATGACGTCAGGTCGTCAGGGGTATAAAACATGCAGCCGACGTTACATCAGTCTTTCTTGCCGCACGGTGCCCGAAGCAGAAGCAGTTTGCAAGTGCCGGTCGGCTGACTCCTGAAATTTTCGTTTTCGAGTTTCAGAACTAAAGTCTTCAAATAAGCTAAGTACCCCGTTGATGATTCCTTTTTCCTGCTCTTAACCGATGTCAGTAAAAGTTAACAATTGTCTTACCTGTGGAAAGCAAATACCTCATAAAGATTTTCATTTGTACTGCATTCCTTGCTTAGGCCCAGACCACGACATTCCTCGCTGTCGGATGTTCTTTGTGTTTCACTATTGCAGTCATTACATATTGCAGTCATTACATTTGGGTTATCTGCTTGCAGGTAGCCCTCAGTTGGCCTGATTAACAAAGTCTTGGGTTCTGCGTCAGTTGCTGTCCCTTCTTCCATGATGTCAGGTCGTTAGGGGTATAAAACATGCAGCCGACACCATTACATCTGGCTTTCTTGCCGCGTGGTGACCAAAGCAGAAGCAGTTAGCAAGTGCTGGTTGGCTGACTCCTGAAATTTTCATTTTCGAGTTTCAGGACCGAAGTCTTCAACTAAAGTACCCCGTTGGGGGAAACTTTTTCTTGCTCCTTACCAATGTCAGTAAAAGTTAATAATTGCATTACTTGTGGAAAGCAAATACCTCAAAGATTTTCATTCGTACTGTATTCCTTGCCTAGGCCCTGACCACGACATACCTTGTTGTTGGTTTTGTGCTTTATTTAGTCAGCGCACTATCCGTCGTCTGTATATTTTTCGCCCCTAAATATTTTGGTTCTTGGTTTAATTATCCAGAAATGTCATCAGTTAGCCATCCGACTTCCGGGATTCCTAAAAAAACGGAAAGATAAAGACAGAGACAGGCCACCGAGGTCCAAAACTGCCGACAACGCTTCTCCTAAGCCAGTCGCCAGTTCGCCGGTACTCAGTGAGGCGCTTTCGCAGCCCCTGATACCCACTACTACTGATTCGCAGGCCTCTACTGAGACCCATTTGGAGTCCGGTATGCTGCGAGATGCTTCAACTATGGAAGCCGCGGATGTCTCTACCTTGGATGGGTCCGGAGCTGCTGTGCAGGCACCAGCTTCTGAGGGTGTATTCAGGCCTACGGACTTGCATATTAAACCGATGCCTCCTTCTTTACTTAGGCCTAAATCTCGATCCATGCCTTAGAAAAACGACACCCAGGCCACATGCTGAGGCCTCTATGCCTAAAAAACAAATGATAAGAATGGCTGAGGATCTAATAACTCTAATCAGGGGTAGCCAACACCCACCCATTCTAAGGGGTAGCCAACCCCCAGAGGCCTAGGAGCGAAGTTGATTGTAAATCTTTTGATCAGGATTCTGTTTTTCTGATTCTTCTGATGATCTGGATTTGCCCTTATCTACTTATGAAGATTCTGATGCAAAGGACTCCATTCCCTCTACTTCCCCTACTGAGGATTTTTTTGGGGGGAAACCTTGCATACTCTAAGGGAACATTTCCACTGGGAAAGCCAGGATTCTTCTGATTTCAAAAAAGAGGCTTAGGGATTTCCTTCTCCTACCTCTGCATAGGCCTTTAGCTATTCTGCCTGTACTAGACATTGTTGATGATGCTTTTTCGGAGTCTAGTTTGGCCCTTGATTCCCTGCCTCTTGCTCCCAGAAAACCTGACAGATACTGCAGGGTCCCTGAGTCCCACAAGTTCCTTTTTAAAAATCCAGTTGCAGATCCAGAGATATTTCACAGGGGCCCAAGGGGCATTAAGGCTTCTACTGCTAAAAATTCTACCCCTTCTGATAGAGACTCCAGGGTGCTGGATAGATGGGGTAAGAAGGTTTACACGTCTGCAACTTTAGCCATTAGGGTTTTAAACTGCCAGTTTCATATGTTAAAGTATCAGCAACATGTTATTGGACTGCTTAAACAGAAAATGGTGTTGATTCCTGACTGTGTGGAAAATAAAGAATTATAGGATTTAATGCATTCTGCTGAACAAGTTGGAAAATATACTTTGCAATGTGGTTTTGATTCATTAGAGGCCTCTTGCAGGGCTGCTGTTACTGGGTCTGTGCTCAGAAGGCATGCTTGGCTTAAGAAGCAATATTTGCCTGATCATGTTAAAGCTAAATTGTTGGATGCTCCTTTAAGTCAGGACCGCCTGTTTGGCAACAAGGCTGAGGAAGTTCTTAAAAAGATGGAAGATAAAGCTAAATCTATGCAAACTGTTAAAGATTTTTTACAAGTTCAGCCTCCTAGATTTAGTAGGCACTGGCCCTCTAAGAATTGGTCCTTTCCAGCCCCTTCCAGGTCTTCTCAAGCCAAACCCAGACACAGCAAAAACCCCAGGTTTCAGTCCCAGGGGACACACAGAACTAAGCAGTGGGGGGCCTCGACTTAAAAATCTGGGAATAATAAGACTCCCCCCTATGGTAAACTGTCTCAATGACTTCCTTTTAAAATTTCCAAGCACTTATCAACTGACTGCCCCTTTGGGGGGAAAGATTGCTCTTCATGCAAAGAATTGGGAACTCATTACCCAGGACAAATGGGTTTTAAATAGTGTCCCAGGAATACAGATTTCACTTCCACATGTTGCCAACACTAAGTGGGTTGCCGGACCTACCCTCAAATCAGTGGGCAGATGCCCCAAAACAAGTACTTTCTCTCTTAAGCATGGGGGCTGTTCAACTGGTACGAGAAGAGGAAAAGGAACAAGGTTTCTACTAGAGACTTTCCTGGTACCCAGAAAAGACAATTCATGGCATCCTATTCTGGACCTGTCTACTCTAAACACCTTTTTGGAGATTCTAAAATTCAAGATGCTGACTCTTCACCAGTTACTTCCTATGCTAGGCAAAGATGCCTGGTTGGCAACACTAGATTTAAAAGAAGCATACCTGCACATCCCAATCAGGGAATCTTGCAGAAGATTCCTACACTTCAAAGCAGGCTACACGCACTATCAGTTCTCTGCACTACCCTTTGGCTTATCTACTGCACCCAGGGTATTCACAAAGTGCCTAGCTCCAGTTATTGCATTTTGTAGGCAAAGAAATATTCAGATATACCCATACCTGGACTATTGTCTAATTCAGGCAGAAAGCCAGGACATACTTTTGAATCATCTGGCGTTTGTACAAAGGGTTCTAACTTGTCAGGGGTACACCATAAATGATAAGAAATCACACCTGGTACCCTGTCAACAAATTATATTCCTGGGAGCAAGCTAGAATACAACTTTCCAGATGACTTGCCTCACGCCAGAGAAACAAAAGACAACCTACTTCAAACAAGTGGCCACAAAAACCGTGCTATCTGCAAGACAAATACTGCAAGCCTTGGGGTTCATGGCCTCCTGCCTTCTTCTAATTCCATATGCAAGACTGCATATGAGGAAACTACAGTGGTATCTAAAAAGCCTATGGTGTCAACATTCTCAAGACCTAGAAACAATGATTCCTATCATACCTTGCCTATGCCTAGAGTTCCTTTGGTGGGCAGAGGCCTGCCACCAAAACAAGGGACTACCTTTCACACCATCCCCTGCCGCCCAAACCCTAATAGACGCATCAGACTATGCATGGGGGGGCTCACCTAGCAGGGAAGTGCATTCAGGGCAAATGGAACCCAAGTCAAATGCACCTGCATATCAATCAGAAAGAAATGTTAGCTGTACAGAATACTCTAACAGGCTTCAAGGACCACATTCTTCCTGGATAACTAATGGTAAAGACTGACAACACCACTGTTATGTGGTACATAAACAAGCAGGGGGGTACACATTCTTACCCCCTCTGCAGACTAGCCATGGCATTGTGGAACACAGCCTTGAGCTACCAAGTGCACCTACAAGCTCAATTCCTGCTAGGACAATTAATTAAATACACTGGTAGACGGACTAAGCAGAAACCTCATGGACCCACACAAGTGGAAACTGGAACCAAGGATTTTCAACATGTTGACAAGCAAATGGGGGAGCCCAGATATAGACCTGTTTGCCTCTCCCCAGAACTACCAATTGGACAAATTTTGCACAAGGACTCCCCACAAACAAGCCTGGAAAGTGGATGCTTTGTCCTTCAGCTGGAAAACCCTATCAGTCTATGCCTTCCCCCCTCTGCCTCTGCTCTCCAAAGTACTACTAAAAATCAAACAGGACAAACCAAGGATGATTTTGATTGCTCCAGACTGGCCGCGCCAACACTGGTACCCCCTCCTACGTAGTGTGTCATGATTGTCTCCATGGCACCTGCCTCAGACTCCTTCCTGCTGTCTCAGCAGGAGAACCAGATTCTGCACCCTCAGCTTCTAACACTGAACCTTGCAGCCTGGCTAATTACTTAATCTCTCCTTTACCATCCCTCAGCAAACCTGTGATGGATATCATTTTAGAGGCAAGGAGGCCTAGTACTAGAAAATCTTATGCTGAAAAATGGAAAAGATTCTGTGCCTGGAAGCAATCTCAAGGGATGAGCACAGCAGCACCCAGTTTACCTCAGATTTTACAATACTTAACTGAGATGCTTCACAAGGGCCTGTCTTTTTCCTCCATTAAAATCCAAGCCTCAGCCATTTCAGCTCATTATAACACAGAACCTCCCCTCTTCTCTCATCCACTGCTCAAGCAGTTCCTCAGAGGGGCCAAAAATTTGAGACCACCCAGGAGAGCTCCAACCCCAGCCTGGGACCTTAACTTCGTCTTGGAGAAACTCACTCTACCTTCTTTCGTGCCAGCTGCTACTGCAGACTTAAAATTTCTTTCTTGGAAAACAGCTTTTCTTTTAGCAGTCACTTCAGCTAGAAGGGTATCTGATTTACAGGCCCTTATGGCAGTGGAGCCTTTCATCATCTTTCATGTGGACAGGGTGTCCCTCAGAACCAATCCATCCTTCATGCCCAAGGTGGTATCCAGTGTGGCTCTTAATCAGTCCATTCATTTGCCAACCTTCTTTCCCAATCCACAGAATAAAGGGGAACGGATACTGCATTCCTTAGATGTGCACAGACAACTTAGATTCTACTTGGACAGGACTAAACCTGCTGGTGGCATTTGCTGCAGGGGCAGAGGGGAAGGCTATTTCAAAGCAAACCATTTCTAAATGGATAAGCAATTGCATTCATTTCTGCTGTAAGCACTGTGGAAAACCTATCCCCTTGGGGATCATACCTCAGTCCATCAGGGCTGCATCTACCTCTACAGCCTTTCTCAGAGGCGTCCCTACCAGGGACATCCTAGAAGCTGTTACCTGGAGTTTTGTACATACTTTCACCAAGCATTATCATTTGCCAATTTTCTCTAAATCCAGAGCTGGCTTTGCCACTGCAGTCTTGCAGGGCCTTATAGCTGGCCCTAATTCTATCTAAATTCCTCCTCCCAACCATAGCTTTGGGAATCTACCCATATGTAATGACTGCAACAGTGAAACATGAACGTAGTACAGTTGTGTACACTTACCATAAATGTAGATGTTCAAGTGTATTCACTGTTGCAGTCCTGGTTACCCTCCCTCCAGCCCCCTAACTTCTTTTGGCTGTACCTCTACTTTCCTTTACTATGCTTAAAAGCCTTTTTGGTGTATTTGCTTTTTTGTTGGAGGTATATCTTTGTACTTTTTATATTTAATTGCTTCCCATTAGGAGGGCACCTGACATCTGGGGCAAGTAAAACTGATGTAATGGCGTTGGCTGCATGTTTTATACCCCTGACGTGATGGAAGAAGGGACAGCAACTGATGCAGGACCCAAGACTTTGTTAATCAGGCCAACTGAGGGTTACCTGCAAGCAGATAACCCAAATGCAATGACTGCAACAGTGAATACACTCGAACATCTACATTTAATGTAAGTGTACACAGCTGTACTTTTTGTGCCTTGTTCAATCCTCGAACTATTCGTCATCGGGCTATACTTGCAGAAATTATTTTGGTACTCTGTATAACTATCCAGAAATGGCTTCGATAAGCCATCCGACTACCAATATTCCGAAAAAACGTAAGGATAAAGACAGAGACAGACCATATAGGTCCAAAACTGCCGCCGATGCTTCTGTTAAGCTAGTCGCCCAGTCCGCCGGTACTCAGTGAGGCACTTTCGCAGCCCCTGATACCCACTACCTCAGATTCGCAAGCCTCTACTGAGACCCATTCGGAGTGTCATGAGATGCTTCTTCGACTATGGAACCTGTGGATGTCTCTACCTTGGATGGGTCCGGAGCCGCTGTGCAGGCACCGGCTTCTGAGGGTGTATTCAGGCCTACAGACTTGCATTTTAAACCAATGCCATCTTCTTCATCCAGGCCTAAAACTCGACCCACGCCTAAAAAACTGACGTCCAAACCACATGCCCAGGCCCATATGCCAAAAAGCAAATGCTTAGAATGGCTGAAGACCTTTATTACCTTAATTAGGGGAAGCCAGCCTTCCCCCTCTAAGAGACCTAGAACTGATTTTCCTTCTGATTCTTCTGATCAGGAGTCTGATATTTCTGTTTCTTCTGATTACCAGGATTTACCCTTATGATCCGCGGTGGTGGTGGTGCTGCGGTAGCATTGTCGCCTCACAGTAAGACTCTGTCCGGTTCGACTCTCAGCTAGAGCGTCTTCTGCATGGAGACATGCATGAATGGGCATTCCTTCGTTGAAGGTTGTGCATCAGGGCTGGCAACTCGGTACGTAAAAATCAACTGCCAATCATTAGCGGACCGGAGTTCCGCTGTGGCGATCCCTAACCGGGAAAAGCCGAAAGACACTACAACAACAACAACCAGGATTTGCCCTTATCTACCTATGAGGATTCTGATGCAGAGGATTCCATTCCCTCTGCTTCCCCTCCAGAAGATGTTTCTTTTGGTGAAACCTTGCACACTCTCTTAGGGAGCATTTCCGCTGGGAAAGCCAGGATTACTCTGACTCCAAAAAGAGGCTTAGGGAATTCTTACTCCTCCCTCAACACAGGCCTTTAGCTATCCCTCCTGTTCTGGACATTGTAGACGATGCTTTCTTGAAGTCTAGCATTTCCCCAGACACTTTACCTCCATTTCCCAGAAAACCTGACAGGTATTACAGAGTACCTGACTCTCTCACAAGTTCCTCTTCAAGAATCCTACTGCAGACCCAGAGACCATTTCCCAAGGACCAAAGGGCATTAAGGCTACTACTGCCAAAAACTGTACCCCTTCTGATAGAGATTCTAGAGCCTTGGACAGATGGGGTAAGAAGGTGTATACATCCGCTACTTTGGCCATTAGGGCTTTAAATTGCCAGTTTCATATGTTAAATTACCAGCAGCATATTATGGGACTGAAAATGATGTCGATTCCTGACTGTGCTGAACACAAAGAATTACAGGATTTAATGCATTCTGCAGAACAAGTTGGTAAACATATTTTGCAATGTGATTTTGACTATTTAGAAGCATCTTGCAGGGCTGCTGTCACTGGGTCTGTACTTAGAAGGCATGCTTGGCTTAAGGAACAAAACTTGCCAGATCATGTTAAAGCTAAATTACTGGATGTTCCCTTAAACCAAGACCGCCTGTTTGGCAACAAAGCAGAAGTCCTCAAAAAGATGGAGGAAAAAGCTAAATCTGTGCAAACTGTTAAAGATTTCCTGCAAGTACAGCCTTCCAGATTTAGTAGGCATTGGCCTTCAAAGAATTGGTCCTTTCCAGCCTCTTCCAGACCTTCTCAGTCCAAACCCAGGAACAGCAGACCACTTAAGTTACAGTCTTAAGCTACGCACAGGCCCAAGCAGTGGGGGGCTCCCACTTCCAAAAGCAGGGAGTAGTAAGACACTCCCCTATGGAAAAATAGCACAATGACTTAACCCTTCCAAGCCCTGCTCAACTACCTGTTCCTTTAGGAGGAAAGCTCGCCCTGCATGCAAAAAATTGGGAACTCATTACCCAGGACAAATGGGTTTTAAATCCTGTTTCCCAAGGATACAGATTCCACTTCCACACCCTACCAACCCCAAACGGTTGGCCAGACCTACCCCCAAATCAGGTGGCAGAGGCTCTACAGCAGGTTCTCTCTTTTCTAAATATCAGGGCTATTCAACCTTTCCCAGCAGAAGAATGCGGGCAAGGTTTTTATTCAAGACATTTCCTGGTACCCAGAAAAGACAGCTCCTGGTGTCCTATTCTGGACCTTTCTATTCTAAACACCTTTTTGGTAATCCCAAAATTCAGAATGCTAACACTTCAACAGCTGCTTCCTATGCTAGGCAAAGATGCCTAGTTGGCAACCTTAGACTTAAAGGAAGCTTACCTGCACATTCCAATAAGGGAATCTTGCAGTAAATACCTACGCTTCAGGGCAGGCTCCATGCACTATCAGTTCTCTGCAGTTCCCTTTGGCTTATCTACTGCGCCCAGGGTATTCACAAAGTGTATAGCTCCAGCCATTGCATTTTGCAGGCAGAGAAATATTCAGATATACCCGTACTTGGACGATTGTTTGATTCAGGCAAAAAGCCAGGACTTGCTATTAAAACATCTGACATTCATAAAGAAACTTCTAACCTCAATGGGGTACACCATAAACGAAAAAAATGTCATCTAGTACCCTGCCAACAGATTGTATTCCTAAGAGCAAGCTTGAACAGAACTTTCCAGATAGCTTTCCCCACTCCAGAGAAACAAGTTTATTTGACAACCTACTTCAAACTACTAGCCACAAAGACCCAGCTATCTGCAAGGAAAATTCTGCATGCCCTGGGGTTCATGGCCTCTTGCATTCTACTAATTCCATATGCAAGACTGCATATGAGGAAACTACAATAGCATCTAAAAAGCCTATGGTGTCAACATTCTCAAGACCTGGAATCAATGATTCCTATCATTCCTTGTATAAAGACAGAGTTACTTTGGTGGGTAGAGGCCTGCTACCACAACAAGGGGCTCCCTTTCACTCTACCCCCTGCTGCCCAAACCCTAACGAGAGACGCATCAGACTATGCATGGGGGCTCACTTGGCAGGGCAGTGTATTCAGGGCAAATGGAACCCGAGACAGATGCACCTGCATATCAACCAAAAAGAAATGTTAGCTGTACAAAATTCCCCTGACAGCCTTCAAAGACCACATTCTTCCAGGACAATTATTGGTAAAGACAGACAACACCACAGTTATGTGGTACATAAACAAGCAGGGGGGAACCCACTTGTACTCTCTCTGCAGACTAGCCATGGCTCTGTGGAACACAGCCTTGAGCTACCAAGTACACCTACAGGCTCAATTCCTGCCAGGCAAGCTAAATTCTCTGGTAGATGACCTAAGCAGAAATCTCATGGACCCACACGAATGGAAAATGGAACCAAATATTTTCAACCTCTTGAGGAACAAATGGGGGACTCCAGAGATAGACCAGATAGACCGGTTTGCCTCCCCTCAGAACTACCAATTGGACAAATTCTGCACAAGGACTTCCAACAGTCAAGCTTGGAAAGTGGATGCCCTGTCCTTTACTGGGAAAGCCTTTCAGTTTATGCCTTTCCCCTTTCGGTTTATGCCTTTCCTCCTCTGCTTCTCCTCTCGAAGGTTCTGCTAAAGATCAAACAGGACAAACTAAGGACAATACTGATTGCACCAGACTGGCCACAGCAGCACTGGTACCCCCTCTTGCGCAGTATGACACTGCTGGAACCATGGCACCTGCCTCAGACTCCTTCCCTGCTGTCCCAGCAAGCAGGCCAGATTCTGCACCCTCAGCTTCAAACCCTGAACCTTGCAGCCTGGCTAATTCCTTGAGCTTTCCAATAGCATCCCTCAGTAAGCAGGTGCTAGATGTCATTCTGGAGGCAAGGAGGCCTAGTACTAGAAAATCCTATGCTGAAAAGTGGAAGAGATACTGTTCCCGGAGCCAGACTCAGGGGATGGGCACAACGGTGCCCAGCTTACCTCATATACTTCAGTTCTTATCAGAAATGCTCCACAAGGGCTTATCCTTCTCGTCAATTAAAATTCATGCCTCTGCCATTTCAGCACATTATAATACTGTACCACCTCTCTTCTCTCACCCCCTGCTAAAGCAATTCCTCAGAGGGGCCAAGAATTTAAGACCCCCCAGGAGAGCCCCTACTCCAGCCTGGGACCGTAACTTTGTATTGGAAAAGCTCACTCTCCCTCCTTTTGAGCCAGCTGCAACTGCAGAGTTGAAATTCCTTTCTTGGAAAATAGCCTTCCTTCTAGCCATCACTTCAGCAAGAAGAGTGTCTGAATTACAGGCCCTCATGGCAGTGGAGCCCTTCATTGTCTTCCATGCAGACAGGGTTTCCCTCAGGACCAATCCTTCCTTTATGCCCAAGGTGGTGTCTAGTGTGGCCCTAAATCAGTCCATTCATTTGCCTACCTTTTTCCCAAATCCACAAAACAAAGGAGAACGAATACTGCACTCTTTGGACGTGCACAGACAACTTGGATTCTATTTGGACAGGACTAAGCCTCTCAGAAAATCTGAACAGCTGCTAGTTGGCTTTGCTGCAGGGGCAGAGGGGAAGACCATTTCAAATCAAACCATTTCTAAATGGATAGCCCATTGCATTCATTTCTGCTGTAAGCACCATGGAAAATCTGCCCCACTGGGGATAAGATCACATTCCACCAGGGCTGCATCTACCTCTACAGCCTTTCTCAGAGGAGTCCCTACCAGGGACATCCTAGAAGCTGCTACCTGGAGCTCTGTACATACCTTCACCAAGCATTACCACATGCCTATTTGTTCTAAATCCAGGGCTGGTTTTGCCACTGCAGTCTTGCAGGGCTTAATAGCTGGCCCTAATGCTCTCTAACATCCTCCTCCTTTCCTTAGCTTTTGGAATCAACCCAAATGTGATGACTGCAACAGTAAAACACGAAGAACATAGTACAGTTGTGTACACTTAATAAATGTAGATGTTCGAGTGTATTCACTGTTGTATTCCTGGTTATCCTCCTTCCAGCCCCCCTGACTTCTCTTGGCTCTACCTTTCCTTCTTGTTTGGTGTATTTAAGCTTTCTGGTGTATTTGCTTTTTGACGGAGGTGTACTATAACATATAGTTGCTTCACATTGTGGGGGCACCTGACATCTGAGGCAAGAAAAACTGATGTAATGGCATCGGCTACATTTTTTATACCCCTGACGACCTGACGTCATGGAAGAAGAGACAGCATCCAACGCAGGAATCCAAGACTCTGGTATTCAGGCCGGCTGAGGGCTACCTGCAGGCAGATAACCCAAATGTGATGACTGCAACAGTGAATACACTCGAACATCTACATTTATGGTAAGTGTACACAACTGTACTTTCTCTTTCCCTGTCTGACATATATTCTTTTGTCTTCACATAACCTTCAACACATAAACTCTGTTCCAGTAAATAGAAGATTTTTGTGTTGGGCATGCTGAAATCACACTGACCTCTTTTCAGCTCCTATACATAACATCCTTGAATATTTGGCCCTACTTTTTTAAAGAAAGAGCTAGTTGCTCAACCGTTAAATTCAGTTAACAACAATATCAAACTTTCAGATTACATTTGAAGGTTCCATAGTAGCCTGTCATAAGCTGTGCAAAACTTTCTTGAGAGGCAGTCTGCTTTTAAGAGCTCCCTTTAAATAACCATACTCTGCCAAGGACCTCAGTCTGGTACTACAAATACTTACACATTCCCCCTTTGAACTAGCTGCTGTGACCTTAAATATCTTCCTTGGGAAAATGCTTTTTCTAGTAGCAATTACATCTGCTAGACGAATTTCATAAATTCAAGCATCGTCTTCAAAACCTGCATACCTGATTTTTCACAAGGATGGTTACATTATGAATCAGTGCATCCTTTCTTCCCAAGGTGGTGTCAGAATCGAATATCAGGCCATTAATTTGCCATTTTTCTTCCCCAAATTTACTAACAAAGGCGAATGCATGTTAACATTTACTGGATGTTCAAAGACAATTCTGTTTTTACCTGCATAGAACAAAAGACATTTCTTTCCTCTGTGGGCTTGAAATTGGAAAAAACAGTTGCCAAAGTAACCTTGCCAGATGGCAAACTGATTGATTGTATATTGTTTATTTATAATAAAAATGGGTGTTACATTACCACAATCAGTATGAGCTCATTCAACTGGATCCATGGCAACATCTTCGGTTTTCTTCCCAGGACATCCATGGACGACAAATGTGCAGCAGCTACTTTGCCTACTACCCATACCTTTGTTACTCATTACAAATTGGATCTGGTCTCCAGAGGTAGAGCATCATTTGGGTCAGCTGTGCTCAGGAATATCCTTCCGTGAGTCCACCCAAGATTTTAGGTAGCTAGGGACTCTGTCCCATCAGTTGAGGATAGAATGAAAATTGACAGCATCGGATAAAAAAGTTATGTACTTACCATATTTTTAAATCTCCCCACCCACCAACCCCTATCCTTTGCAGACTTCTGGAAGAATGAGTCTTTTGGGGACATCACTGTCTTTTGTATTGAGCTCCAGCCAGATATAGCCTTTTAGGTATTGACTGTATGCAGTTTTTCACCTCCTTTATCTATGCATCGTAATTTTTTCCTTTCTGGCAAAAATCAGCAAACAAGATCTGAGGGAACTTAGGGTTGTTGCATTATGGGTAAGGGAGAAGCTTTAGAATTTTTGATTCCCACAAGCTTTAGCGACAGCCGAGTCAAATCCGAGGGATCGGATCCAAACCAGTCAGTTGAGGAAAAATGAAAATGGACAACACAGATGGACCGTTATGGTAAGTACATAACTTCTTTTTTTTAGTGACAGGAACGCCAGGAAAGTCTGTGTTGAAAGCTGTTTGTGTTCGGTTGCTTTGCATTAAGCCACGTTTTGATGTAGAGGGGCTCAAATAGCGAAATTAATTCATTATGGAAAGGAAGAGGAAGCCTGTTTGAATTGAATT
This sequence comes from Protopterus annectens, assembly GCF_019279795.1. Lineage (NCBI taxonomy): Eukaryota > Metazoa > Chordata > Ceratodontiformes > Protopteridae > Protopterus > Protopterus annectens. The sequence continues at coordinate 1,320,154,588 of NC_056733.1, forward strand.
CATTTTCATGACTTGATGGGTACTTTAATGTGGCAGAGTCTGTCGTTTGCTAAATCCCACCAAGACAAAACTGATGCACACACATTTGTCTGTGAGTCATTCATTCATTCATTCA
>NC_056733.1:1320462202-1320577202 GCF_019279795.1 Protopterus annectens
ATTTTTCTTTCAAACCCTGTTTGTGATAATGCCGAAGTTCAAAGTGTTGTCCCTTTGTAAGTTGTTATGTCTTATTCCCCATTTGAATTTTCTGGTGACCTTAGATTTAAAAGATGCATATCTTCACATTCCTATAGATCCAGATTTCAGACATTTCTTAAGATTTTCAATGTTTGCATCACATTATCAGGTCTCTATTTTACACTTTGGGGGAATATCTTTGGAAGTGTAGATAGACCAAAGTGTCTAGCTTCTGTGATAGCCTAAAGGTATTCACATTTTTTTCTGTATTTAGGCAACTTACTTAACTTTGCAGAGTCTTTTTCAAAACATCAGGAATCTCTCACTTGGGTGAGGGATCTCCTCCACAACTTGGAGTGGCAGGAGAATGCACAAAAGTCTTGTTTGACACCTCCTCCCAGGATTGTTTTCCAGGGTGTCTTCTAAATACTTCAGTTTAAAAAGCTTTACTTCCAGAGAAAAAAGTAGATCTTGGCAGTTGGTATAGAGGTTAAGGTTGTGAGCTGTAGTTCATTTGGTGCAGGGTTTGATTTCCTCAGCCCACATTTGCCTGCTGTGGTTTTGAGCAAGTCACTTAACCAGACATTGCACCCAGGTCACCCTAAAAAGGGACTTTGCAATCAGTGGGCCTACCTGGTTAACAGGTGTTGTTGTTGTTGTTATTGTTATTATTATTATCATTATTAATATTATTATTGGAGTAAAACTTTTTTTAGGCACAGTAGTGCAAGTTTGGAGTGAAATGTGAGACTCTGTCGGATGGTGGCACTGTTCTGCGCTCGACAGTACGATAACTCTTAGAGAGAAACAGGTGTAGCCTGTCTAAGGAGGACAGATATACAGGAGATATTTCAGAAAGCCGTGCCCATATTTCACTGTGAAAAGCCTGTATCTTACATACACACACACACACACACACACACACACACACACACACACACACACACCATTAGGAGAAGGTGACTGCTTCATCCTCCAGGACAGTCTACAAATAGGTAACCAGTTTCTAACTCTTGCTGATTCTGAAGCATCAGCTTCAGCCTTCACCTGGGGAATAACAAGTACAGAGTCGGATGTTCATCGTGTTTCACTGTTGCAGTCATGACTGTAGGGTTCTCCCCTGCCGGCAGGCAGTCCTCGGTCGGCCAGAATCCCAAAGTCTGGGTCCGGTGTCGGCTGTTCAACCATGCTCCCTGATGTCAGAGTGCCAGGAGTACAAAGCTGACAGCCGACGCCATCTTCTCCAGTCTTTCTTGCCGTGCAGTGATAGCAGTTCGCAAGTGCCGGTCGGCTGACTCCTGACGATTTTTTCTGATAAACTTCAGTCCGAAGACTTTCTTCTCCACTCAAAGCTAAGTACCCCGTTGGGGAAACTTTTTCTTGCTCCAGTCCGATCACACACACACACACCACTCATCATTAGGAGAAAGGAACTCTGTGCCATCTTCCAGGACAGTGTAGACATAGGTAGCCAGTTTTTAACTCTTGCTGATCATATTTCAGTGTGAGAATCCTGTATCACATACACCATACCCATACACACAGCCACCCATCACACATCATTAGGTCTAGAAATACGTAGCCAGTTTCTAACTCTTGCTGATACCAAAGCATCAACGTCAGCTTTCACGTGGGGGAAAAACAAGTACAGAATCAGTTGCATTACATCATTCCAAAAGTACAAAATGAAGGACAAATTGCACTTCCTCTCTCCTGTTAATTGTAGGAGGGGGCATCACTTTGCACAAAGCAGGTGTACTATAGTGTTCATACTGCAGCCTTGTTTGTGTGTGTGTGTGTGTGTGTGTGTGTGTGTGTGTGTGTGTCTGCAGACCATTGTGATTTGGAAGAATATATTAAATAAACAACACACAAATACGCATATACTTAAAAAATGCAGAAATACACATGACTGGTTTGATGGCGGTTTGAAGCAGTTTACAGTCTTTTAGGGCAAAAGCACTGACGTTGAGTTCTTGCAGTAAGGACCTTCATCCATTGGCACCTTAAAATGCACATTCCAATGTCTTCTATGCTGCTTGTTGGTAGCATATGCAGTCCTTGAATACAGAAGTTTTACTTCTACCATGTGTGGCCACCATTCACATTCCTTTTTTATTATTACTACTATTGTTATTATTATTTATTCCTGAGTTTTTTCCCTGTGCAGACTATTATCTCATCTTGGCAATCTCACAGAACTTTGGGTTTCGGCTTCTGTGATTCTTGGTAAGAGTTCCCATAAGAAAATTTCAATGGTACATAAAAGCTATTTGGTCCTAGCAACATCCTCTGACATTCCAGATTTCAGTTTGGGGGTTTGTAAAGAGGAAGATTTTTTGGTGTAGACCAACTTTCTCAAACTCTAGGTCATCTGATTTCTTTCCAGCTTCAGCACATTCTGTAGTAACACACACCTCATATTTTGCTAGGGGAGCAGTGTATTTGGGGATAAAAGTGCATGGTCCTTGTACCCAAAAATAAAAAAACAGACCAAAACACACATGCACAAATGTAAAATTATAAATGCTGTCAACTCTCTCTGTCATCTATGGGTACCCAAGACTAATACAAATGTGTACAGACAATACCACAGTGATTTGGTACATAATCAAGTTGGGAAACCAGATCTTACCCTCTGTACAAACTAGCCATGGTGGCCTGGGATATAGCTTTTCAGCACAGTCTCACTCTTCAGGCATCATTCATTACTTCAGAGAAAAACTATGTGGCAGACAAGCTGGGCAGGACCAGGAAAGATCCTCACAAATGAAAATTGAGCGGGTCTTCCAGGAATTGATCCAGGTGTGGGGAACGTCTCAAACATATCTTTTCATCTCCACTTGCAACAATCATTTGACAAGTTGCTGCTGCTGGACCCCATGCAAGAGGGCTTGGAAGACAGATGCTTTTTCTTTTCCTTGGACTGGAATGTACTTGTATGCTTTTCTAACTTTCCACTAATATCTAGGGTCATTCATAAGATTTAGAAGGACTCCCCAACGATTATTGTGGTGACCCCCTTTTGTCCCAGGCAGCAGTGTTTCTCCCTTGTTTTGGAATTGGCCAAGGGCAGTTACCACAAGCTTTCTTGCAGACTGGACCTACTTACGCAGGACAAGAGGACCCAAAACAACTGCAACTAACTGCATGGGTGATAGAATATTAATACCTTTTGGGCACCTATTTTCTGAGAATGTGCAGCAGGTATTAAAGTAAGCAAGAAAATGTGCTGCTAGGAAATTGTACATTAGTAAATGGTAAAGATTTTCTAGTTGGTTCCAAGTCAGGAACTGTCACCTTCCAGGGCTTGTGTTTTTCTAGTTCTGCATTTTTTTGTGAGAGTTACTATTGTTTGACATGTCAAACTCTACCTTCAAGGTTCACTTGTTGACCATTTCAGCATCTTTACCCATGGATCCCCCCTCTCTCAGTGCAGTCTCATGTGAAAATGTTTCTAAAAGGTGTGCTGCATACCAAGCCTCAAAGAAAATATGTGGCTTCTCCTTGGGATCTTAATTTTTGTTTTTGGAAGAACTTAATCTCACTCCATTTGAACCCAGCTCTTCAGAGTGACTTGAGGTTTTTATCTGTGAAAACAGTGTTACTGCTTCTTCTGATTTATGCAAGAAGAGTATGCTAGCTAATATAGTGGGTTAATCTTATCCTATTTCCACAAAGTTAGGGTTCTTTGAGAACTAGTCCTTCATTTATGCTTAAAGTGGTATCTGAGTTTATTTTGAGCAATGCTATCCATCTCCCTGTCTTCTTTCCAGAACCTAAAATGAGGGAGAAAGGATACTGCATACCCTGCATGTCCACAGACAGCTTGGGTACTGTCTTGACAGAACAAAATCTTTTAGGAACAATGATCAGTTATTCATTTCTTGTGAAGGTAAGAAAAAAGGGCAACCTGTGTCAAAGCAGACCATTACCAAGTGGTTGTCACCTGCTTTTGGCTTTTGTTATACTCTCCACAGCAAGGCAGTTCTAGGCAAGGTCAAGGCTCATTCTACCACGGCTCTAGAAAGGGTTGGATTCTAGAAGTATTCTTGAAGTAGCAATTTGGTCATCTGTGCAAACTTTTACAAAGCACAAATAAACTAGATTCCTTCTGCAGGTTTAGGGCAAGCTTTGCTGTGACCATTCTCTTTGGGCTCCTGATCTCGTATCCTTCCTCCTTCCACTCATTCAGTCTACGCTACGGTAATCTACCTATATAGGTAGCTAAGGCTACTGCAGCAGTGATAATAATGAGGAACATGGTATCATTATGCAAGTAAACCTACCATAACACTGGATGTTCAAATGGTCTTTGCTGCAGTAGTCACTTCCTCCGTCCCCTTGATTTTTGTATGTTTTTGTTGCCAGAGTGAGGATCTGCATTTTTATTTTTCCAAGCATTGACCTTTTCAGGGCTTTAGCCTCCAAGTCTTAGTTGACATCAGCGCTCTGAAGGGCTTGGTGCCCAAAGCACTCTGTCTTCAGTTCAGCTTTAGATGAATAATGGTTTGGGCATGTGGAATGTGCTCTTTAAGCTTTGGAAGCTAGCCGTCTGTTGTATCCTGTGCAGAATACAACCCATATTGCCTAGGCTACTGCAGCAGTGGTCATTTGAATATCTACTGTTACGGTAGGTTTACTTGCACAACTGTACGTTACATGGCTTATTCTTCTTGATTCCCTATTTGATCCTCTGTAAGGATAGGATGTTACTTAGAGCTAATACTACTTTTATTTATTTATTTATTTAAATTTGTTGACCGGGAGTGTCCGACTGGACGTAGGTCCATTTTCAGCAGAGGCCCGGGGAGAAAAGCTCCATGCTTAAAGCTTATGCCTAAAGCTTTATGCTTAAAGTAGTCCAACCTCAACTAGACTATCTTACCTTCTAGTATTCTTTTTAAATTACTCCAGTAAGGGAAAGCATCCTCTTAATATCTTAAATATTCACAGACAATCACATTTCTGTTTGCACTAAGCAGAGACAAACAGGAAAGATGCTCATTTGTGCGTTTTGTTTGTGTCCTCTGAATTAGCCTGCAAGGTGTTCAAAATATGTCCAGACTGCTTTCAGACTGCATAACCTTTTGTGTACAAATCCAAGAATAAAACTTTACTCACAAAACCAAAGGCCCATTCAATTAGGTTTGTTGGGTTTGTTGTAGCTTCTACTACCTTCTTGAAGAACTTCTAAGTTGATAACATCTCTGCAGCAGCAACTTGCTGTACATTGCGTACCCTCTCTAAACATAATAATTTGGACATTATCGTCATGTCCAGATCATCCTTCTTAAGGGCATCCGGTCTGGAATCCACCCTGGAATACAAGTAGCTTGGAATTTTGTCTCGTAAGTCAAAGCAGATTGGTGGCATAATATAGTGTATGGTAGATATGAACTTTTCCATAATACTGAAGCCTATCATCGCTAGTCTGTCCGATTTTGAACAACCTGCTCAGCATTCTCATACAAAGATGCCACAGTTCTTCTCCAGACAGACCTAGTAGACCGGCTTTGCCTGCTATGATGAATAAATAGGGACAGTTATTTGGCTGCCTTGCTGATCTCTTTTAAAGTTTTGGGCTTGCAAAGTAGCAGTTTGTTGTTCACATACATTTTAAGTCTTATTGTGTGGGAGGGGGTTTTCTTTATACTTAGTCTACAACAGGGTATTACTTTAAAGCACATAAAACTTCTATAAATACAGTAAGTATCACAACCATGGATAAATACAAATAAATAACCATTTATTGTAATAAAAGACTAAGCAAGCATACAAGTTAAAAGCTTAAACTAATAAAATAGCATACAAACAGCAGCTAGCTTTTGGACTAAAACATACCCAAGTCCTTGAATATGTTTTAGTCCGAAAGCTAGCTGCTGACTGTGTGCTGTTTTGTCAGTTTAAGAGCTTGAATGTGTAGCCTACAGTGATAAAGCCCTGTCTGAACCCAAGCAACCCAACTTTAGTGTCTAGGCAGCTGAAAAAGCCAGACAGGGGAGGGTGGAAGTGAGTAGCTGATACTGGTGTCCCATTTTGGGGAAGGGAGAAGTAGTTTCCTGTTGGTCATTGCTGTCATGCAGATGGAGGCTTGAGCAGCACTGAAGTGGCCAGAATTGAGAACATGGGCTTGGTGATCCCATGCTAGTGATGGTAGCCCTCAGTAGTGTGTGTGGATGGGAGCACATAACAGGTGTGGGGAAGGGTGTGTGATGCCCCATGGTAAAGTTGCTCACATTATCCCTCAGAGGAGTGGTTAGGTAATCATTAAAAATGCTGACATTACCAGGATGCTGACAAGGACACTGATCATCTCCATGACTGCCTGAAGTGCATCACCTCTGAATGCCTCTTGCCTGTGAGTTGGGGATACCCAGTATGAGGGAATGAATGGTCTGAAGACTGAACAGGAAAGTTGATGCACGACATTTGCAGAGGTAATGATCATTTGGGGAAAAAAAAGTTAATTTTCTCTCTCTCGCTGTGTGTGTGTGTGTGTGTGTGTGTGTGTGTGTGTGTGTGTGTGTGTGTGTATGTGTATATATATATATATATATATATATATATATATGTGTGTGTGTGTGTGTGTGTGTGTGTGTGTGTGTATATACTTATTCACTTAGTTGTTATGAATGCCTGTTTGCCCAGCAATACTTTTGCCATTTCTTAAGTTTAGAGAAGTTGTTTGATGTTCTGCATGTTTCACTATTGCAGTCACCACACTTGGGTTATCTGCGTGCAGGTAGCCCTCAGTCGGCCCGAATACCAGAGACTTAGTATTTCTACGTCGGTTGCTGTCACTCCAGAACTGACGTCAGGTCATCAGGGGTATAAATTTATTATTTATTTATTTATTTATATTTGTTGACCGGGAGTGTCCAACTGGATGTTGGTCCATTTCAGCGGAGGCCCGGGGAGAAAAGCTCCACAGTTAAAACAAACAGACAGTAGATGTTCATCATGTTTCACTGCTGCAGTCATTACACTTGGGTTATCCGGCTGTCAGGCAGTCCCGCAGTCGGCCAGAGTTCCAAAGTCTTGGTCCGGCGTCGGTTGCTGTCGCTTCTTCCCTAACGTCAGTGCGCCAGGGGTATATAAGATGCAGCCGACGCCATTTTCTTCAGTCTTTCTTGCTGCGTGGTGCCCGAAGCAAAAGCAGTTTGCAAGTGCCGATCAGCCGACTCCTGAGATTTTCAATTCAAATTTCAGAACCAAAGTCTTCAGTAAAGCTAAGTACCCCGTTGGGGAAACTTTTTCTTGCCTCAGACCGATGTCAGTAAAAGTAAATAATTGTATTTCTTGTGGGAAGCAAATACCTCATAAGGATTTTCATTCTTACTGTATTCCATGCCTAGGTCCAGACCACGACGTCACTAGTTGTCAGTTTTGTGCTAGATTAAACAAACGCACTATTAAACATCGGTTTGACTTTGCTCGCCATTACTTTGGCCAAAGGTTCAATTATATCATGCCGTCCGAACAACCGACGACCGGAATACACAAAAAATGCAAAGACAAGGATAAGGACAGGCATCTGAGGCCCAAAACTGACGAAGCCTCTTCTAGGCCAGTCGCCGGTTCTCAGTGAGGCACTTTCGCAGCACCTGACACCCGCTACCTCAGAGCCACATGCCGCTTCCGACTCCCACGTGGAGATGTCTAGGCCTCTGGAAACTCAAGGTATTGGGCGTACGGAAACTAACCCCTCAGATGGGTCCGGAGCCGCTGAGCAGGCATCGGATTCTGAGGGTGTTTTCAGACCTTCACAACTTACCATTATATCTACAGACAAGTCTAAAACTCCATTAAAGACAAAGAAGCAAGTACAGCATTCACCTGGACAGGCCTCCATGCCTAAAAAACAGATGCTTAAAATGGCCAAAGACTTAATTACTCTGATCAGGGGTTCCCATCCCCTTCCAGATAAAAGTCCTAGGCAGGATACAGACTATGATTCCTCTGACCAGGTTTCCATTTCTTCTGATTCCTCTTCAGACCAGGGATACTCTATGAGGACTCTGATGCTGAAGAATCAATTCCTTCAGCCTCTCCTCCTGAGGATTACTCTTTTGGGGAAACTTTACATACCATGAGGGGGCATTTCCATTGGGAGGGCCAGGATTACTCAGAATCCAAGAAAAAGCTCAGAGACTTTCTATGATTGCCTCAGCACTGGCCCCTTGCTATTCTGCCAGTGTTAGATATTGTGGATGATGTGTTCTCTGAATCCAGTTTAAATCCTGATGCTTTGCCCCCTGCTCCAGTCAAGCCAGACAGGTACTACAGAGTCGCTGACTCTCACAAATTTCTTTATAAAAACCCTGTTGCTGACCTAGAAACTATTTTCCAGGGTCCCAAAGGGGTAAAGGCTTCCACAGCTAAAAATCCAGTTCCCTCTGACAGGGATTCTAGAGCATTAGACATTTGGGGAAAGAAAGTTTACACTTCTGCAGCTTTAGCAGTGAAGGCTTTAAATTGCCAGTTTCACATGCTTAAATACCAACAATATTTAATGTCTTTGTTAAAACAGAAAATGCTTACAAGTTCAGAAAATCCTGACTATAAGGAAATGCAGGATTTATTGCATGCAGCTGAACAAGTGGGAAAACATACTCTGCAATGTGGTTTTGATTCATTAGAGGCTTCTTGTAGAGCAGCAGTTACAGGGTCTGTGATACGAAGGCATGCTTGGTTAAAAGAACAAGGTTTACCTGATCATGTTAAGGTAAAATTATTGGATGCTCCTTTACAGCAGGATACTTTATTTGGTGTTAAGGCAGAAGAGGTATTAAAGAAAATGGAGGATAAGGCAAAATCTATGCAAACAGTGAAGGATTTCTTACAGGTACAGCCACCTCGATTTAGCAGAAATTGGCCCTCCAAAAATTGGTCCTTTCCAGTGTCAGACAGACCACAAAGAGGCAGATACAGATGCCCAAGAGGCAGATCTCAGCCCCAAGGGAAGACAAGTCACAACCGTATAGGAAACAGTCCCAATGACTTCCCCCTTCAAATGCCAAGCACTTACCTTTTGGAAGCTCCCTTAGGGGGAAAACTAGCACTTTTTTCACAAAATTGGCATACAATCACCCAAGACAAATGGGTTCTGAATATTGTGTCTCAAGGTTACAGGTTCCACTTTCACACTCTACCAAGGCTAAAAGGAATGCCAGACCTGCCACCAAATCAATGGGCAGAGGCACAAAAACAAATTACAGCCCTCATGGACATGAGAGCTATTCAAAAAGTGCCACAACAGGAACAAGGACAAGGATTTTACTCAAGACTTTTCCTGGTCCCCAGAAAGGACAAAGCCTGGAGACCCATACTGGACCTTTCTACTCTAAATACTTACCTGGATGTTTCGAAATTCAAAATGTTGACTATTCAGCAGCTTCTTCCCATGCTGGGCAAGAAGGCTTGGCTTGTTACTTTGGACCTCAGAGGCATACCTGCATGTCCCTATCAGACAAAATTGCAGAAGATACCTCAGATTCATAGCTGGTTCAATGCATTACTAATTCTCTGCACTGCCCTTTGGCTTATCTACTGCGCCCAGGGTCTTCACAAAATGCCTGGCACCAGTAATTGCATTTTGCAGACAAAAAGGAATTCAAATATATCCATACTTGGATGACTGCCTTATTCAAGCAGAGAGCAAGGACATTCTTCTAAAGCATCTGGCGTTTGTAAAAAGATTGCTAATTTGCCTAGGGTGCACAGTAAACGAAAAGAAGTCAAAACTAGTGCCCTCACAAGAGATAATATTCCTGGGTGCCAGCTTAAATACAACGGCCCAGATGGCTTATCTCATGCCAGACAAGCAAAGACAACTGACTCAGTACTTTCAATTGATGGCAACAAAAACCCAACTCCCTGCAAGAAAAATTCTGCAGGCCTAGGGGTTCATGGCATCCTGCATACTACTAATACCATATGCCAGACTGCATATGAGGAAATTACAATGGTACCTAAAAAGTGTTTGGACTCAACACTGTCACAGTTTGGAAGCAGTAATACCACTTATTCCCTGCCTACAACAGGAGTTTTGATGGTGGGCACAGGCATGTCACCTCAACAAGGGGCAGCCTTTCACTCTACCCACAGCCAGGCAGACACTAACAACAGATGCTTCGGATTATGCCTGGGGAGCACACATGGCAGGAAAATGTATTCAGGGCAAGTGGGCCGCAGACCAAATGCATCTTCACATCAATCAAAAAGAGAAGCTAGCTGTACTAGCTGTACAAAATGCCCTAACAGCTTTCAAGGACCTTCTGCATCCAGGACAACTATTACTAAAGACAGACAACAACACAGTTATGTGGTACATAAACAAGCAAGGGGGCACTCATTCTTATCCCCTCTGCAGGCAAGCCATGACCTTGTGGAACACAGCTCTAACCTATCAAGTTCATCTGCAAGTACAATTCCTGCCAGGAAAGAAAAATACTCTGACAGACGACTTAAGCAGAAACATCATGGATCCTCATGAGTGGAAATTAAATCCACAAGTATTCAGCATGATAACACAAAAATGGGGGAGCCCAGACATAGATCGTTTTGCCTCCCCAATGAATTGCCAACTACAGAATTTCTGCACAAGGACTTACCACACACAAGCATGGAAAGTGGATGCTCTCTCATTCAGCTGGAAAAGCCTAAAAGTTTATGCCTTCCCACCACTGCGTCTCCTTTCAAAGGTACTCCTAAAAGCCAGACAAGAAAAGCCAAAAAATGATCCTGATTGCCCCAGACTGGCCACGCCAGCACTGGTACCCAATCTTAAAGAACTTAGCTCAAGGCCCACCATGGATTTTACCTCAAATTCCGCAGCTTCTGACTCAACAAAACAATCAGATCCTGCACAGCCAGCTCAAAACCTTAAACCTGGATGCATGGCAGATTCCTTAGTCAAGCAGACCACACCTCTGTCTAAAGCTGTTATGGGTGTCATTTTGGAGGCCAGGAGGCCTAGCACCAGGAAATCCTATTCGGAAAAGTGGAAGAGATTCTGTGCCTGGAACCAGGCTCAAAGCTTTGACCCTCTTGTCCCAAATATCAGATATTACAATACTTAACTGAGATGCTGGACAAAGGCCTATCATTTTCATCCATTAAGATCCGCTCCTCTGCCATCTCGGCTCATTACAACACAGATCCTCCTATTTTCTCTCATCCATTGCTATAACAGTACCTCAGAGGGGCTAAAAACATAAGACCGCCCCGGAGAGCACCAACACCAACTTGGGACCTCAATTTTGTCTTGGAAAAACTAACTTTACCTCCTTTTGAGCCAGCGAATTCAGCAGAATTAAAATGTGTCATGGAAAACTGCTCTGCTTCTGGCAATAACCTCAGCACAAAGAGTCTCAGTTACAGGCACTAATGGCAGTGGAGCCTTTCATAATTTTTCACCAAGACAGGGTTTCTTTAAGAACAAACCCTTCATTTATGCCAAAGATGGTCTCCAGTGTGGCTCTTAACCAAACTATTCACTTGCCAACTTTTTATCCAAATCCCCAGAATAAAGGGGAGAGACTTCTGCATTCATTGGACATACACAGACAGCTACGTTTCTACGTGGACAAAACAAAAGCTTTCAGGAAAACTGAGCAATTGTTTGTAGCATATGCTGCAGGATCACAGGGAAAGGCTATTTCAAAGCAGACCATTTCAAAGTGGCTAGGACACTGTATCTGTTTCTGCTACACACAACATGGGAAAACTGTACCTAGCAACATTAGGCCACATTCCACCAGGGCAACAGCCACTTCAACTGCCTACCTTAGAGGAGTACCTACCAAAGATAAACTGGAAGCTGCAACTTGGAGTTCAGTGCACACCTTTACCAAACCTTATCACTTGCCTCTTTATTCTAAATCCAGAGCTGGCTTTGCCACTGCAGTGCTGCAGGGCATCATAGCCACCCCAAATCCTCTATAGAACCAGCCACCCTACCTCAGCTTTGGGATTCAACCCAAGTGTAATTGACTGCAGCAGTGAAACACGATGAACATAGTACAGTTTTGTACCTACCATAAATGTAGATGTTCGAGTGTATTCACTGCTGCAGTCCAGGTTACCCTCCCTCCATCCCCTTTCTTAGCTGGGATTTATCTATACCTTTCTACCCTATACTACCTATGTGGTGTATTTGCTGGTAACTGAAGGTTTTGATTTTACTTTTTATGTATGTTTTATTAGCAATATGTATTGCCTACCTATTTGGGGACACCTGACATCTGGGGCAAGAAAAACTGAAGAAAATGGCGTCGGCTGCATCTTGCATACCCCTGGCGCACTGACGTCAGGGAGGAAGCGACAGCAACTGACGCCAGACCAAGATTTTTGGAACTCTGGCCAATTGCGGGACCGCCTGATGGCAGGATAACCCAAGTGTAATGACTGCAGCAGTGAATACACTTAAACATCTACATTTATGGTAGGTACAAAACTGTACTTTACATTGGATTACATAGCGATTAACAATTTACTTAGCAATTACTTACAACATATTTACAGATGAAGAACATAGTACATCAGTAGACAACTAGAATCTATCTGTGAAGTACATAACAGACATTAACAAATGCTACAATAAGAAGTTCCTGCTGTATAATAAGTACTAGGCTTATGAGCTTGCTATAATCAAGGTAGTTAGTGGAGTGGAAAGAAAGGTAGTGGTTGGATAAAAATAGGCAGCCGACACCATTACATCAGTCTTTCTTGCCGAGGAGGAGCCCGAAGCAGAAGCAGTTCGCAACTGCCGGTCGGCCGCTAACTGAAGTTTTTCGTTTTCGTTGAATAATCCTGAAGTCTTCTAAAGCTAAGTACTCCATTGGGGATCCTTTTTTCTTGCTCTAACCGATGTCATAAAAAGTTAACAATTGTCTTGCCTGTGGAAAACAAATACCTCACAGAGATTTTCATTCTTACTGCGTCACCTGTTTAGGCCCAGACCACGACGTCCCTCGCTGTCAGTTTTGTGCCTTGTTTAACACCCGAACATTCATCGTCAGGCTCTCTTTGTCACTAAATTCTTTTGCTGTCGATCTCCGTATTCTAAAATGGCTTTGGTAAGCCATCAGACTACTGATTTTCAAAAACAAAAACATTAGGATAAAGACAGAGACAGACCGCATAGGTCAAAAACTGCCGACAACGCTTCCTTTAAGCTAGTCGCCAGTCTGCCGGTACTCAGTGAGGCTCCTTTGCAGCCCCTAATGCCTGCTTCAGTGGATTCACAGGCCTCTGCTGGGACCCATTCGGAGTCCAGTATGCCGCACGATGCTTCTTCGACTATGCAACCTGCAGATGTCTCTACCTTGGATGGGTCCGGAGCCGCTGTCCAGGCACCGGCTTCTGAGGCAGTTTTCCGCTCTACGGATGTTCGAATTAAACTGACAACTTCATTTCTTACCAAAACTACCGACTTTCTTAGGCCCAGAGTACACACAACGCCTAGAAAACCGACGTCCAAAGTGCATGCTCAGGCTTCCATGCCACAAAAACAAATGCTTAGAATAGCTGAAGACCTTATTACTCTGATTAGGAGACGTCAGCCTTCCCCTGCAAAGAGACAAAGAACCCAGTCCCCTTCAGGTTCTACAGACCAGGAGTCCGATGACTCTGACATTTCTGATTATGAAGAACATGACCTTATCTGCATATGAGGATTCAGATGCAGAGGAATCCATTCCCACTGCCTCCCCTCCAGAGGATTTCTCTTTTGGTGAAACCTTGCATACTTTAAGAGAGCATTTCCATTGGGAATGCCAAGACAATCCTCAGTCCAAAAAGAGACTCAGATCATTTTTAGAGTTGTCTCAGCACAGGCCTTTAGCTATGCCCCCTGTCCTGGATGTTGTAGATGATGTTTTCTTGGACTCCAGTCTTACTCCTGACACTTTACCTCCTGCTCCTAGGAAACCTGACTGGTACTACAGAGTACCTGATACACACAAGTTTCTGTTCAGGAATCCTACTGCTGACCAAGAGATCATTTCCCAGGGGCCTAAAGGTATCAAGCCAAGAATCCCACCCCTTCGGACAGGGAGTCCAGAGCTTTGAACAGATGGGGTAAGAAGTTATGTACCTCTGCTTCTCTTGCTGTCAGGGCCTTGAATTGCCAGCTACATATTATGGAACTTATTAAACAAAAAGTGATAACTTTTCCAGACTTTGCAGAAAATAAAGAATTGCAGGAGCTTATGCACTCTACAAACCAAGTCAGTAAGCATGCTTTGCAGTGCGGCTTTGATGCCATAGAAGCATCTTGCAGGGCAGCAGTCACTGGCTCTGTACTGAGAAGATATGCTTGGCTAAAGGAGCAGATCTTGCCAGATCATGTCATATCTAAATTACTGGACGCTCCTTTGAATAAGGACTCCTTGTTTGGCACCAAAGCAGAAGAGGTTCTTAAAAAGATGGAAGAAAAAGCTAAATCTATGGAGACTGTTTAAAGAATTCTTACAAGTGCAACCCCTTAGATTCAGTAGGCATTGCCCTTCAAAACAATGATCCTTTCCAGCCCCCTCTAGGCCTTCTCAAACAAGACCCAGGGGGTATGCAGAGATCTAAGCAATGGAGTGCCCCCACCCCTAAAGCAGGGAGTGGTAAGCCATCTCCTTACGGAAAAAACTCACAATGACTTCTTCAGTCCACTTCCCAGCCCTGCCCAACTGCTTGTGCTCCTAGGAGGAAAACTTGCCCTTCATGCAAAAAACTGGATGGCCATCACCCAGGACCAATGGGTCCTCAACATTTTATCTAAGGGGTACAAATTTTATTTCCATTCTCTGCCAACCCCAAGTGAGTTGCCAGACCTTCCTCCAAACCAGTGCGCAGGGGCTCAAAACCAAGTACTTTCCCTGCTCAATGTCAGAGCTATTCAGCCTGTTCCAGTAGAACAGAGGGGTCAAGGATTCTACTCCAGACTCTTCCTGGTACCCGGGAAAGAGGGCTCTTGGTGCCTCTCCTGGATCTTTCAATTCTCAACACCTTCCTGGTGGTACCAAAGTTCAAAATGCTTACCCTGCAACAGCTTCTTCCTGTTTTAGCCAAGAATGCCTGGCTAGTCACCCTAGACTTAAAAGAAGCCTGTCTGCACATCCCCATAAGGGAGTCATGCAGGAAGTATCTATGTTTCAGGGCAGGATCTATGCATTATCAGTCCACTGCCCTTCCCTTTGGCTTATCTACTACGCCCAGGGTATTCACAAAATGCCTGGCTCCAGCCATTGCATACTGCAGGCAGAAAAAATATCCAAATTTACCCGTACTTGGACAACTGCCTGATTCAGTTGGACAGTCAGGAATTGCTGCTTCAGCACCTGGCATTTCTAAAAAGCCTTCTCACTTCCTTGGAGTACACCATCAGTGAAAACGCATCTGGTACCCAGTCAAAAGATTGTATTCCTGGGAGCAAGCTTGGATACAACTTCCCAGATGGCATTCCTCACTTCAGAAAAGCAAGTCTATCTGACAGATTACTTTAAACAAATGGCAAGAAAAATACTGCAAGCCCTAGGGTTCATGGCCTCATGTATACTGCTAATTCATATGCAAGACTGCCTATGAGGAAACTTCAGTGGTACTTAAAAAGTCTTTGGTGCCAACATTCTCAGGACCTGGAAACAGTCATTCCTATCATACCCTGTCTAAGGACAGAGGCCCTTTGGTGGGCAGAAGCATGCAACCACAACAAGGGACTGACATTCACTCTACCCCATGCCGCCAAGACACTGACCACAGACGCATCAGACTATGCCTGGCAGGCTCACATGGCTGGCAAATGTATTCAGAGCCACTAGAGCCCAAGTTAGATTCATCTGCACATCAACCAGAAAGAGATGCCAGTTGTACAAAATGCCCTGGCAGCTTTCAAATCCCTACTCTTTCCAGGACAACTGCTAATAAAAACAGACACCACAGTTATGTGGTACAGCAACAAGCAGGGGGGAATCCATTCCTACCCACTCTGCTGGTTAGCCATGGCCCTGTGGAACATGGTCTTGGACATCCAAGTCCATCTACAAGCGCATTTCCTGCCAGGAAACAAAACTCACTGGCAGACAGCAAGCAGAAATCTCCTAGACCCACACAAGTGGAAATTGGAGCCCAGCACCTTCAACCTTCTGATTCAGAAATGGGGGACCCCAGAGGTGGATCTCTTTGCCTCCCCCTACAACCACCAGCTCAGCAAATACTGCACCAGGAATCCTGACAACAGAGCCAAGAAAGTGGATGCCCTATCCTTTCTATGGTAAAAGCTCTCAGTCTATGCCTTTCCCCCTTTGCCCCTTGTCACAAGTGTATTACTCAAGATAAAACAAGACAGGCCAATGACAATTCTGATTGCCCTGGACTGGCCATGCCAGCACTGGTACCCACTCCTGCCCAGCCTGACAACTGTGCCACCTTGGCACCTACACCAGACCCCAACCCTACTCTCTCAGCAGGAGGGACAGATTTTGCATCCAGAGTTGCAAACCCTAAATCTTGCAGCCTGGCTTATTCCTTGAATTCTTCACCAGCAATCCTAAGCAAACAGGTGCTGGATGTTATCCTGGAAGCCAGAAGGCCCAGTACAAGGAAATCCTATGCTGATAAGTGGAAAAGGTATTGTTTCTGGATTCAGTCTAAAGGAAAGGACATAGCACTGCCCTCCTTACTCCTTATCCTGGATTACCTAGCTGAACTACTCCACAGAGGCCTATCCTTCTCCTCCATTAAGATCCACGCCTCTGCCTTCTCTGCTCATTACAACACTGAGCCACCCCTATTCTCTCACCCTCTCATCAAACAGTTCCTGAGAGGGGCAAACAACTTAAGGCCACCAAGGAGAGCACCCACCCCTGCTTGGGACCTTAACTTTGTACTGGAAAAGCATACGCTTCCCCTCTTTGAACCGGCTGCTTTAGCAGAGTTAAAATTCCTCTCTTGGAAAACAGCCTTGCTTCTAGCCATCACTTCATGCTAGAAGAGTGTCTGAGCTACAAGCACTGATGGCTGTGGAACCCTTCATTATTTTCCATGCTGACAGAGTTTTCCTCGGGGCCGACCTTTCCTTTATGCCTAAAGTGGTGTCCAGTGTGGCTCTCAACCAATCCATCCATTTGCCAACTTTTTTCCCCAATCCTCAAAAATAAAGGGAAAGGATCCTGCACTCTTTGGACATGCACAGACAGCTCAGATTCTACCTTGACAGGACTAAGCCCTTCAGAAAATCTGACCAGTTACTAGTCAGCTTTGCAACAGGGGCAGAGGGCAAGGCCATTTCAAAACAAACCATTTCCAAATGGATAGCACACTGCATCCATTTTTGCTACAAGCACCATGGAAAGCCAACCCCTCAGGGGGTCAGAACACATTCCACTAGGGCTACATCTACCTCTACAGCATTTCTCAGGGGAGTCCCTACCAGGGACATCCTGGAGGCTGCTACCTGGAGTTCTGTACACACCTTCACCAAGCATTACCACCCACCTATCTTTTCCAAATCCAAGGCAGGTTTTGCTACAGCAGTCTTGCGAGGCCTACTAGCCAGCCCTAACTCTTCTTGACTGCCTCCAGCCTTCCTCAGTTTTGGGAATCCACCCAAGTGTGAAGACTGCAACAGTGAAACACAAAGAACATAGTACAGTTGTGTACACTTACCATAAATGTAGATGTTCGAGTGTATTCCCTCCAGCCCCTTGTTTTTTCTATATTTCACTCTCTCTCCTCTATGGCTATTACTATTGGTATTGGTATTTACTTTTCACTGGTGGTGTTTTCCCCACCATAACTTAGCTCCCTATTTGGGGGCTCCTGACATTTGGGGCAAGAAAAAACGATGTAAGGGCATCGGCTGCCTGTTTTTATACTCCTGATGACCTGACGTCAGTCCTGGAGCAACAGCATCCGATGCAGAAATACTAAGTCTCTGGTATTCAGGCCGACTGAGGGCTACCTGCAGGCAGATAACCCAAGTGTGATGACTGCAGCAGTGAATACACTCGAACACCTACATTTATGGTAAGTATACACAACTGTACTTTTCTTTTCTGGACTATGGAGACTGCTGCATTAGACAGTTTTGCTCTACTGCATTAATCCATTTTAGCTGTAAAATTAAGAGGCTGTGGTCAGTTGTTTGGAATTCTGTTCTACTTTACCTCTGTAATCTGAAGGCCATAGTCAGATTTCACTATAACCTTCCAACAACCTTTATTACCTTTTAATGATTGTGTTTCAGGAGCACACTTGCCATTTTTTTCAGTTTTCCATACCACAACTCTTAACTGTGTTACGTGTTCAATTCAAGGGTGTACATTCATGAGAAAATATTTGTGTTTAATATCTCTTGCAGAGCTCTTTCTTGGGTTAGTAACTGAATTTTGGAGAATTCATCTTTGTTCCTTTTTAAACTAATAAGGGCTTCTGACGTGCTTTCTCCTATTAAGCTAATTTTGTTGGCAAGCAGGTTTTAGTGCTTAAGGGTACAGTAGCATTTCCCCATCAGTTAAGCTTTTCACAACCACAGGGTCTTTTTGTGGGCTGACCTTCATTTTTGTTTGCAAAGATTATGCTTTGCTGTGCATCTTAATGCTGGTATTGGATTAATGTACATCCTTCATTTACAAGGGTAAACTTTGCTGTATTCCTGAGTCAAATACAAAATGATCAGGTACTACTGTGACTCCAAAGACAAATTCAGCTCATTCAACACAGAGGATAACAAATAAGGTGAATATATGTTTTTAATCAGTACAGAATCACAACACAAGCATGTAAGCTTTCGCAAAACGCTTCGTTGGGTGTATAGCAAGCATTTTAATTTCATCTTAAATACTATACATAACACATCACATGATCATCACAGCTCAACATAATTAAAGGTATACAAACACAATAACATGCTAAAATTTAGTAAATATTTACTTATTTTATTTAACATTTGTTGACGGGGAATATCTGACTAGGACAGAGCCTTTTTTCAGCGGAGGTCTGGAGAGAAATGCTCTAGATGCATGTCTGTGTAACGTAGGAAACCAGGGCACTCAGAGGAATCCCACACGGATACAAGGAGGACATGCAAACTCCACACAGAAGGCACACCAAACGAGAATCGAACAGGAGAACCTCTTGCTATGAGGTGACAATGTTAACTACTGCACCATTGAGCTTACCAGATACAATTGTCAATTCATTAAAATTTCTTTAAAATATAATTCTAATGATTAATCTTGAAAATTAGCCAAACAGGTCCATTTGTTTAACTATAGGTTTTATGCTTGAAACGCCATTCAAGTCTGGCTACTTATCTCCTCTCAGTAAATATTTCCAACGATATTCTGCATATTCAGTCTTCTATCATTTACATAGCCGGCCTTAGGCATAGGTCAGGTAGGTGTCTGTCTAGGGCATCGCTGTTGCAGGGGCACTTTTCCAGTATTGATTTGCTTACTTTTTGTAGTAAAGAAATAGTTTCTTTAAAATGTGTTGAATTAATACAGGAAAAACTGAAGAGTAAGACAAACTGTGAGAAAGTGGAACAGCAGTTAACCAAAGGCCTGCCCTGATCATTTAATATTGGTTCTAATACAATCAACTTAAATTGGCATGTTTGAACAGTAACTGAGATATGCATAAGTAAAGCATTTGTCATTCTTTGTTTCCTGGTATCTAATAAATGATCACATATGCATTTCTTGAGTTTTTGATTGGTCTTGCCTATATCAGAAGCTTGGCAGATGTCACAAATGGCTAAATATATCACATTCATAGAATTGCAAGCAGAAAACCATTGCATGTTAGCATTTTGACAGTTGCAGGATGTGTAAAGAGCTTATGTTTACTAATGTATTTACAATAAGCACATTTAGTGCAACAAAAAATACCTATTTGTACACTTGATCTAACTACTGCCATATTATATTCTTTGAAGCATAGTATCTGTTTCAAATTTTGGAAGCACTTGTAACCAGAAGAGTATGAAAAAGTAAAGCCTTTCAGTGGCTCATGTAGCTGTAATATATGCCAACATTTATTTTATTATAGATTTCACCTGTTGTGTATGTAGTGTAATCCTAATGTCAGACAAATGCTGTTGATCAGAATGTTGATCAGAAAAAAATTGTTTGGGCGTCTCTGAATTGCATTGGCAAGGTTTTCTCTGTATTAAGTTGTTTGTTATCATAACCACATGCCTCCAATTCATTAACCAACGAGTCTATATTAGTGTTACGTACATCTTCATCTGTTTTTAGTCTAGAAGTTCACAACATCTTCCCCTTTAGTAATGTTTTTAAAAATATGTTGAGGGTGCATGCTAGGAAGATGTAAATATGTATTTTTCTTGTTGCTTTCTTATAATGTTAATTATACTCTGGTCAATCTCTTGGCATTTTACTTCATTTTTTCATGTTACTTTCTTATAAATGTTAGTTATAATTTCTCCATTTTCTTGGTGTTTTACTTCAGTATCTAAAACTTAAAATGTCAGAGATTTCCTACCTAAATTTCAAGAATGTGGTTGTAGATGTTACATTTTTCAAAAAAAAAATCAAGTTCTCGTAAATTATGATCCCATATAATAAGTATATCAGATGAAGGTCTCATGCTGCACCCATTGCACACCCTCACCTGAACACTTAAGCAGCTTGAAGGAGAGGTCAAAAGAAACATTACAAAATTCTTTAAATTCAACTGTCCCTATAGATTAGCATGATTCTTATACTTAGTAGCATAATGCCTGCTCAGAAGTCACTTTTCGAGCCATGAAAGACCCAGTATTGTTTGATTTATTTCTTTGCAAAGCCAGTTGCTGTGCAAACACCCAAACTAGGGACTTAAAGTTGTACCAACAAATAAACAAGACTTGCTGGAGAGATGGGCACCTAACTTGGCATATTCCCAGCCTATAGAATACGTTAACACTACAACTCAAAAAAAGTACTACTTTGGCTACCTTTAAGGTTAGTCTTGATGACTGAATGAGCAGGCACAGATTTATACCAGGAGTTATATACAGCTGTGCTTGATTTGACAGGTGTGCTCTGTAAAGTGCTTGCAAAAGGTGGGAAGAACTTTATGGCTAGACATCTTATAGCTCCTGTGATCACTTGCCTTGTGTTATTCATATGTTCTTATGCAACTGTGTGGGTGATTTTAATCCCTGTTTGTCAGTGAAGGTGAATTTATTGTACCCTTTTTAGTGAATGGATTTAAACAAGCAGTCTAGCTAGTATAACTTACTCAGAGGTCACACAAATTTGTAATAGCGTACTGTATTCCTAGCATTTAATCCCTTCACAGAAAAGAGCATAATCAGTTTATCTTCACTGAACCATTAAACTTGAGCAAGAGGGAGTGTGTAAATGTTTCAGAATTGATGAAGGATCAACAATAAGTCATGGACAAATGCAAAAAAAACTTAGTAAGGAATATTTTAGAAGACTTAAATTAATTCTGAAAACAGCATTGACATCTAGGAACAAAATTCAAACTATAAACCAGTTAGCTCTTCCTGTCTTAACTTACAGTTTTGGAGTGATTGACTAGCCCCAAAAGGTGCTGGATAGATTAGACAGGAAAACAAGAAGGATGCGTCATGCTCACCAAATGATTTATAAAAAAAAGTGCATGCCAAGATTATGTATTCCCCGTTCCAAAGGAGCGGTATGGGCCTCCTTGAAACTGATTTCATGTATAGATCTGCAATTGTGGGACTGCATACATATCTACTGACCTCACAAGTCCCAAACATAGTGAAAGTATTGAAACATGAGGAGAATAAATCTAAGATGACTTCCTTTCATAGTCTAGCAGAAGCATATCGGCATCAAGCAGGAGTGGAAATCAAACCAGAAGTAGATAAAAAGCAGGCAGCAATTGAATGTGCCAAAAACAAAGGAAAGATTATAAGGTGAAGGATCAGATGAGAAGGCAAGAAATGAGGAAAATGGATAAGTATAGTTGCAAGTATAGGAAACTCCTGGAAGAACCTCATGTTGATCAAGATCGAACGCAGGCATGGTTAATGAGAGGTGAATTCAAACCAAAAGATGAAAGGCTAATATTGGTGGCACAAGATAGTGTGCTACGTAGATGTCTGTTTACACATATTTATTTATTGACATTTGTTAACCGGGTAAGTCCGACTAGGTTTTGGCCCATTTTCAGTGGAGACCCGATTTGAAAAGCTCCAAAAATACATAAAATCAATTCTGGTAGAGAGAATAGTAATAAAACTCTGGTTACGTTCGTAGAGAATAGTAGTAAAACTTGGGTTACATTCATAGAGAATAGTAATAAAACTCGGGTTACATTCGTAGAGAATAGTAATAAAACTCGGGTTACATTCGTAGAGAATAGTAATAAAACTCGGGTTACGTTCATAGAGAATAGTAGTAAAACTTGGGTTACATTCATAGAGGTATCAAATACACGTAAGTAGACAATACAAAAAATATTATGCTATACCTTTTTTTTTGATAGAATTCTGAATAAGGTGTGAAGGGCTAAAGTTTGCATTGCTTTAAAGGGTGTATTAGGGAGGAGGGGAACTAGGTAGGGTCGTGGCTGGGGCAAGTTCTGGAGTTGAGTAGATAGGTTTTTAGTTCGTTTTTGAAATGAGAGGTATGAGAGATGGAGCGTATGTTGAAGGGAAGTTTGTTCCAAGCATGGGCAATAGAGTGTTTGTAGAGTAGTTTGCCTACAGATTTATTTGGTTGGTAGATATAAAGTAGCTGTTGATTTGAAGTACGAAGGGACCGGGGCGGAGTGTACAGAGAGATAAGGGAAGAAAAAGATGGACAGAGTGAAGGTTTATAGAGTATCGAGTGAAGCATATGAAATTGATAAGAGTGGAAATAGTTGTGGAAGTTCAAGCCAGAGTAGGTAATCTAATTCTGTGCAGTGATGTGAGTTATATGGGGAGTTAGTGATGAATCTGGCAATTTTATGGTAGGTTTGTTGGAGTTTATTCATAGTGGTGGTCTGTATGTTGGTTAGGATTGGAGCTGCATAGAGGAGGGTGGGGAGGAGGAGTGATTTTCCCAGGCTGAGTCTGGTGTCAGGGGTGAGATATTTTTTGTTGCGATATAGTAGCCCTAGTTTTTGGTGGGTTTTAGATTGAAGTATGTGAAGGTTAAATTTTAGTGCATCATTGATAATGACTCCTAGTAGTTTGGTGTGATTATCTGGTAGGATTGTAGTGTTTAGAGATGTTATGACAAAGGAGGATTTGTGGTGAGAGAGAGAGCGGGGAAGAAAAAGAGAGATGTTTTTGGGTTAAGAATGAGTAGGTTGTCTGAAAGCCATTGTTCAGGGGTTAGTAGAGCTTGTTGGGTTTGGGTGTGTAGATTAGGGATGTTGTTAGAAATAGATACAAGTGTAGAGTCGTCAGCATACTAAATAAGGAAAGATTCTTTACAAGGGGTGTGCAGATCGTTGGTGAAGATGTTAAATATTAGGGGTCCTAAGATGGAGCCTTGAGGTACCCCAGTGGAGATAGGAAGAAAGGGAGAGCAGGATGAGAGCCATTTGACAGATTGTTCTCTGCCAGATAAGTAGCTAGAGAACAGTTGAGTGGGGGGGGTAGGTGAAGTTTGGCTAGTAGAATAGGGTGAGACAGTATCAAAAGCTTTGGAAAGGTCAAGAAAGAGGCAGGAAATGAGTTTATTGTTATCTAAGGTTTCAGCAATGTTGTAAGTGAAGGAGAGGAGTGCAGTGGTAGTGCTATGATGGGGACGAAAACTGTGTTGAGTAGGGGTAAGTAAGTTGTGGTTGAGGAGGTGTTTGAGAAGTTGGGTGTGAATACATTTTTCTAGCAGTTTGGAGAGTGGGGATAGAAAAGCGATGAGTTGGTAGTTGGAAGGGTCCGTGGAATTCCCACCTTTATGCAGGGGGATTGTATAGAAAGATTTCCATAGAGTAGGGACAGTAGATTTGAGAATAGATCTATTTATTAGTATGGTTATGGGATAGGCAATCGAGTCAGCAGCGAGTTTCAGAAAGGAGGGAGGTAGGTTGTCTGTGGAAGGAGAGCACGGTTTGAGCTTGTGCAGTAGAGACTTGATATAAGCTATGGGAACTGGCTCAAAGGAGAATAAAGGTGTGTTTTGGGGATTTGGAGGGTTGGGTATAGGAGTAGAGTTAGAATTGGTGATTACAATATTTTGGATGGAGGAGATAAGGTGTTTATTTAGGAGGGTAGCTGTTTCCTCAGGGGATGTGTTAGGGTAGAGTGAGGGAGTGGAGGGCCTTCCAGGATATAGGATGTTGTTAATAGTTGACCAATATTTGCGAGGGTTTGATTTGTTGTTGAGCTGAGAGGAGATGTAGTATGTCTTTTTGTCATTTATAATTTGTTTTTTTGGCTAGGTTTCTCAGCTGTCTATATTTTGAGGAGAGGTGGCTGTTGTGATTTAGTCCAGGCTTTCCAAGTACTATCTCTTTGTTTCATAAGGGACTTAGTTTCTTTGGTAAGCCATGGGGCATGTTTAGATTTAACTCTGATCTTCCTAAAGGGTGCTAGGGAGGCCAATGTACTCAAGAAGATGTTATTGAAAGTAATCACTGCATTGTTCAGGGGGAGCTGTCGAAGAATGGACCAGTCTATACTTTGGAGGATGGAGTTGAACTGGGATACGTTGAAATTAGATAGTTTGACAGTCTTTGATTAGATGGAGTATAGTGGTATGGGAGTTTTGCCTTAAGATAGAGGTAGGGAGATGGCCACTGAGAGAGTCGGGTAGGGTGGATGGATTGTGATAGTGGTAGGGGGCATTGGTGCGGATCTAGTCCATGGTGGAGCTGGATGTGGAGTTCTTGGAGAAGTGAGTGGGGGAAAAGATAAGTTGGTGGAAGCCATGTAGGTGGATACTATGTTGGGGAGAGTCAGTGGAGAGTTTAGACCAGTCTGTGCTGACATTGCTGAGTATAAGGGTCTCATAAGATATATTGCCAGAAAACCAGGATAGGATATTTTCAAGAATAGGTAGATTGTTACAAGGAGGTATGTAGATGACGGCTGTTGCAAGTTTTTTTGTGAGCATTGAGATGACAGTTAAGGATTATGAGCTCTGCAGGGAGGAAGTCTGGAGATGGGGAAAGGTATTGTGAGAGGTTAAGGTTGTTAGAGTAAAGGATGGCTACTCCACCCCCTTTTTTTTTGGTTGGTCTATCAGAGTGGAAAATGTTATAGCCAAGGGGAAGAATTTCATTGTTTGAGATTTGAGGCTTAAGCCAAGTTTGAGATAGGGAAAGGATGTGGGGGGTATTATGAGCTATCCATGAGTGAAGTTCAGTGATCTTATTTCTTAGGCTGTGGAAGTTAAGGAAGTAAATAGTTAAGTATTTGGATGGAGAGGGTTTTTGTGACTGGGTAGTCTTAGAGTCCAGTGGGGACAGTGAGGGGGACATTTTGGTGGGAGAGAAGGGAGGGAGAGAAGAGGAGGGGCCAGGGTTAGGATGGATGTCACCATCACATAGTAGATTGGTTATGAGAGGAAGGTGTGCTGTGGGGTTTCAGTGGAATTTGAGTAGTTTTGATTTTGCCTTGTCTGAAGGTTTAAGAATTTGTAGCAAGGATAGTTTATGTAGGCTTGGAGTAGGGGTATTAAAGAGGTTTGGGGAGATATAGAAAGATGAAATAGATGTAGGGGAAATGTATGATTAAGATGTAGGGGAGCATAGGTATGGGTTAGGGAGGTGTATATGATAGGAGGTGCTGATTTAGAGTGAAAGGAGTAGTATAGATGGTAGCAGTAGATATTGCATGTTAGTGGAAGGGTGTATTAGGTAGGAAATAAGTGGGAGGAGATTATGATGTAGAGGAATTTATGATGATAAGCTTACCAGGGTTAGATTGTTGGGAGTGGTAGTCGGAAGGAATTTGAGTTTTATTTGCTAGTTGTACAGGAAGGGGAGGGATAGATAGGTATAAAGGAAATTGTCATGGGGTGGTTGGGAATGGGGGTAGGGTAGGGGAGCGAACTGAGCCCGAGCGTAGCGGGGCTACACCCACAAGAAAGTACTCAGAAAACAATCAGGGAAGCAGGACCGATGTGAGAGAAGGAGAGACGGAGGTTATTAGGTAAGAACAGAGGTATCTGGGCTGAAGATGGAGTAGGAATGTATGGGTTAGGCACCTTTAGTGAAGCAGCAGGAGAGAAGTATATAGGGAGGGAAGAAAGTAGTGGCAATAGAGGCAGCTTTGTTAGAGAGAAACAGAGAGAGAGTGTGTTTTGTAATCAGGTGAGGGCAATTCAGTTTAGGAGTGGTTGTATACAGAGGAGAAAAAAGATTAGAGGGAGGTGGGGAAAGAGAAAGTCTGGTAGGAAGAAGGAGAGGACATCAGGGTGTGGTCACCAGGTGAGATGCAGCCACCACAAGGGTAAATGCAAGATAGTTAAATATCTTACACAAGTGAGGTGTACATACTTAGGATTGTATCACAGTAGAGCGGGGTATACACAGAGGTTCTTGGCCGTTGGTAAGTTCCAGCTAATGTGGGCCAGTGGGAGGCAGGGATGCACAGATGGCTTGACTATACCTGAAAAAAAATGAGACCAGGTAAGAGTTAGGGGAGGAAGGGAGGTAAAACAGTTGGAGCACTAGAGATAAGACAAGGTGTTATGGAGTTAGATATGAGGGTTTTTATCTGTTTGAATATGTTGGGTGTAGGGGTAGTACAGTGTGTGAGAGTTAGGTCACTGAAAATGTTGGTGTACACTATAATGTTATAAAGTGGGGGGAAATAGGTTCAAGTTGAATGCAGGATAGGTCAGTTGCAGAGTATGGTTGGTGGGTAGGTGAGCAGTAGTAAAATGTGTTGTAACTACCTAGGGCAGTGCAGTAAAAAGCAGTACAATACATTGAATGAATAGCTTTGACAAAGATATACAACAGATAAGTATACGCAAACAGCAGTATTTCACATGGTATGTAGGTGCCACAGGGACTACCATATACAAGTTAGTCCAAGGCTAAGTAGTAAGCACAGATTTAGAATTGGTAGCTTAAGTTGGCAACAAATCATCTAGCAGCAGGCATGGGCTATACATACAATTGGTAACATTGACTGGAGCAAATCGGAAATCTTGTTCTGATTAAGAGTAGTAAAAGTATGGTAGATTTTTATGTTTTTTCTTTTTTTAAATTTAAAAGAAACATACATTTAACATCCTAAAAAAGGGCAGTGGGAGAACATTGTCGACAGCTGCAACAAACAACAGATAGATAATGTGCATTAACTGGGGGAGGGGGAGAAATTACAAAAGAGTAGTGAGGGGAATAAGAGCGGGAGTAGTGTTCCAGCACATGGTAAAAACACCAGGAGCACTTCCACTGGGGCTAGTACCTGCATTGAAAACATGTCAGCCAGCATTACAGGGAAACATAAGTAGGGGTGTAAAAATGGCAGTCTACCGAGTACAAACATCTACTCTCACAGCAGGAGTTTATAACTGTTTAGAAGGTTTAGTGCACATTACGTGGAGAGAAGCAAAAGCCAATATAACTGTATCACTAAGGGGCTTCTAGGGCACATATGCTAAAGAAAGGAAATATTTGCAACCATAGGCAAAAAAGACTAGGGATATTTAGAAGAGGGAAATAAATGCAGATAGCTGTGTTGTTGAGAGAATCCAATGACTTTTAAGCTAAATGCAGACACTCACAATACGTAGGAATAGGGCAGAAAGGTAGTAAGGGTAGGGTACCCAAAAGCAAAATACTTAAAGTAGTATTTAGCACTGATCCATTAGTCGGAGGCACACAGTTAACTAATTCAAGCCTTCAGTCGTTGCTATAACATCAACGCTTCCAAAATTACTTTGCAAAACACACTTTAAAATTAGTTCAAGCCTTCAGTCATTACTAGTACATCACCGCTTCCAGAAATACATTGTAGATAGCATTTAAGCACAGTATAAACTAGCGTAAATAGGTCACACAATATATCAATGTTCTAATCCTGTTATAGCCACTAATTTCAACTCGTGAAGTTTCAAACAATTGCAGTGAGAAAGGTTTTACAGTTACATGTGAATCTAAACAGCTGATCTGAAGTAGGCAGACTTCATTCGTCTGCAACCTGTGGGTATCGGATCCGACCTCAGATCCGAAGCTTAGGCTCTGACCTCAGATTTAAAGATAGAGATAAGTTTTGACTAAAAGTTTTTCAAAATCTTTAATTTCTTTCTTGTTTCAGTTAGTGTTGAGTGTGTTTAGGCTTTCCTCTCTCTTTGTTTAATTTTATCGGGTTTTGCGTGTGTGTTAGGCCTTAGGGTTACTATGTCGGAAGCCCATAAGGCTGTGTTTTCAAAATGTGCGTGTGGCCATAAGCTATCCCCAGCAGATGGCCACACTCGGTCTTGGTCTTGGGGTTGAACACCTGTCATCTGGTTGTACCATTTGTGCAGGGTTCAACCACTCAGCAACCTGTTGCTGTGAGTTCTTCTCCTGGACCCGAGGAGGACAGGAGGTCACTGATATGGACCGGATGATGAGGAAATTCATCCAGGCCCAAATGCAAATGAGGGGCTTTGACCCCTTTTTCTCCCTCCCTTTCTTCCACCATACCACGGGTTCGAGCTATCTGCAGATTTGCTTTCAGCGTTATGGAAAGGGCACTGTCGAGGACATCCGGACCCCGGTCCCTGCCGGTTCCATCCCCGCACTCCATTGCAGTTGGGCCAGGCCCCCACCAGCCGATGTCCCAAGTGGTTCCCTTGGAACATCCGACTGCTGAAGAGTAGAGGCACATGGACTCCCCTGAGTCCGCCACTGAAGACACGGACTTGGATGAAGGGAAGGCTTCATTTGGAGACATCATGGAGATGTTAAGGATCGGGGTGGTCTGCCCCAAGGCTTCTTGACGAGTCTGTGTTCTTGGAGGCATTCCCTGTTGGATCTTATCTCCATCAGGGCGTGGAAGGATCCGGACACCATTGAATTCTTTCTCCTCCATCAGACCGCACCCACTGGAGTAAGGGTCCCCAGTAGATGCCATGATGATGGCTGCAGCCTGGCCCAGGAGAGTCCCTCCGTGCATCCTCCGGCAAGGAGTCCCGTTCGATGGATCGCATTGGGAAGCCGTTTTTAGTTCAGCGACCTCCTCCTTGAGAGCTGAACTACATGGCACATGTCATTAGGATGCAGCGGGATCTGATTAAAGAATACGCTGCATCTCCACCGAGTCCATCTCGAGTGAGGATAAACAGGTTTACTCCACCGAATGGCTACTCTCAGATCAGTGTCCAATACATCTATGCGGCTACTGTCTCATGCTACTGAGGGAGCAGGCCTAGTCATGAGGCGACAGGCCTGGCTCCGCCATTGTGATTTTGCAGAGTGGTTCTGCCTTGTTTGGCAAGACTGTTCCCCAGAGGTCCTTCTCTAAGAACCAAAAGGGACAGAAGAAGATGTGGTTCTGGAAGTGCAGTCCCAACCTGCTCCGGATAACCAGTCCTTCCGTGGCAGAGGAGGACGGGAGGTCGTCGTGCCAGAGGCAGGGGCTCCTGGCAACTTTGGGTCCAGAGAACCCTTCTCTGAGAGACCCACGCAGCAGCCCTGAAGGGTTGCCCGGCTGTCCGTCTCTGGAGGCAGTCGGGCGGTTGATGCACCTGACTTCTTGGGAGTCCATAACAACAGACAGTTGGGCAGAGGATATTTCATACCCCTATTCAAGATTCCCAAATCCTCCCAGATGTTCCACCCGACCAAGGGGAGGCACTAGCTGAAATCGAGCAGCTGCTAGAAAAAGAGCCATCCAGCCCCCAGATCAAGCCGGATTACGGTTTTACTCCAGGTTCTTTTTGGTGCCAAAGAAGACGGGGGACAGACAATTCTTAGACCTTTCCCAGTTGAACCTGTCAGTAACCAAGCAAAAGTTCCGGATGGTCACCCTGCAATCTATACTCCTCTTGAGGGAGAACGACTGGATGTGTTCCATAGACCTCAAGGATCATTCGGATGGACAGACGATCCAGGAGGTTTCTTCGCCTGGGAGCCAGTCATTATCAGTTCAGGGTCCTCCCCTTTGGTCTCACCTCAGCCCCCAGGGTGTTTACCAAAGTGCTAAGCGGTGGGGCCCACCTGAGGCTCCAGGGATTACAGGTCCATCATCAAGGCATCTTCTGTGCTCAGCCAGAGATTACTTTCTTCAACTAGCACCAAGGCTGGGCATCACGATCAACTGGGAGAAATCTTTTCTAAATCCCACTCAAATTATAGATTTCATAGGAGGAAGACTAGACACCAGATCAATGCGAGCCTTCCTCACCCCAGACCGTATCGCCAGCCTGAAGTGTCATGTGACAGCGATCCTGCAACCATATCCAACTGCAGGCCCTAGGTTCTATGGCGGCAGCTATCCGCTTCTAATTCATGCCCGCTTCAATGGACCCTTCAAGTTCAGTGGTCTCCTCTTTGTTCTTCTCCGGAAAGATTGTCCAAGGCACGTGGAATCCCACAGAGACGCCTTTGCATATAAATGTCCTGGAAATGAGGGCGGTGCTCCTAGCACTTCACCACGTTCTTCCTTCAGGGACTATATTCAGACAGACAACATGTCGGTAGTCTGGTATATCAACAAGCAGGGAGGAACCAGATCTTACCCCTTTGTGAGGCCATGAGAGTCTGGGAATGGGCAATTTCCAGAAAGTCCAACATCCACCATCCTTTCTCCTCACGAGTGGTCCCTCAATCTTCAAGTAGCGAAGAAGATTTTTGCCGTGGGGCAACCCTGTTGCGAATCTTTTGCCTCTCCCTCAACTCCACTTCCTCTGATGCAGAGGCTTCTGCAGAAAGCCAACAGATTGGGGAGCAGAATGATTCTCATTGCCCCATTCTGGCCTCGACAGCCTTGGTTCCCCTTTGTATGGTCTCACAAAATCAATCCACCATGGATTCTAGCTCCAATTTCGGATCTCCTCTCTCACCCTCTGTGAATGTCAGTTCCCAATCTGCCGTCCCTGAAGTTGACAGTTTGGCTGCTCCAGTTCCAACCTTAATTAGGACTCGGTATCTCTTCACCGGTCAAGGCCATTCTAGTGGCTGCTCATAAACCTTCCACCAGACAGGTTTATCGGAGTAAATGGAAGAGATTCTCTATATGGGCAGGACAGAGAACTTTGGATCCTTTCTCAGCACCTATGTCAGCGGTGCTGGATTTTCTAACAGACCTCTTTCATCAAGGGGCTAGTTCTTCCACGATTAAGGTACAATTGGCAGCTATCTCGCATTATCACATTGGTCATGACACAGCTATTATGCAAAGCATTTCTCAAAGGAGTTTTTGTTAAGGCCTCCAGTCAAGGAGGTTGTGGACTTGTCGTTAGTCCTGCAGGCCCTTACTGCTCCTCCCTTCGAGCCTGCAGCTTTTTGTGATTTAAAATATCTTTCCTGGAAGACTGCCTTTCTGGTAGCTATCACTTCAGCCAGAAGAGTGTCTGAGCTTCAGGCTCTATGCGTCAAGCCGCCTTACCTTTCTTTCTTCCCTGATAGGGTGTGCCTCAGGACCAATCCATCTTTTCTTCCGAAGGTCTCTTCTGAATCCAATATTAACCAGTCAATCAATTTGCTTTTCCCAAATACTCAAACAAAGGAGAATACAAATTGCATTCCTTGGATGTTCATAGACAATTACGTTTTTATATTAACAGAACAGCTGGCCACAGGAAATCAGATCAGCTGTTTGTCTCCTTTGCTAAATTTGCTCTGGGTAAAGCAGTATCTAAAGTCACTCTATCTAAATGGATTGCTAATTGTATTCTGCAGGCATATGACACTTCAGGCAGACCTGCTCCTCAGACTTTAAGTCCCGTGTTTCATTCATACTTTTATTTCTCATTACAAGGTGGATGTTGTTTCTAGAGGAAGAGCATTCTTTATCCTTCCATGATGGCCCAAGATTCAGGTAGCTAGTTATGTACTCACCATCCATCTGAGTAGGTGACTTCATTATTTATCCTGTTTTAGGGTACTGTTGTCAGTATTTTGGGGCAAACTCAATCTGAGGTCAGTCAGGAGGAGCTAGGGTTGCATCCGAATGAAGTCACCTACTCAGATGGAACGTTATGGTGAGTACATAACTTCTAATTCTCTTAACGCACGATTAGCGTGTAACATTTATTCATACTTTAGTTATCTTTCAATAACAGTATGTACAGTAGGGCTTACCTCTGGAAGGCTGGGACACAACTGCTATTTGGACTTTCTGTTGAAGCTGCATTAAATGTGTCTCCATTATTATTTACTATTTTTGCCTTGTTCTGCATATTACATCTTACTGGGAGAGCTGTGCAATCAGGTTTCATTAATTTCTGTGGTATTCATCTGTCATCCTAGTTTGTCCAATCACTGTCAATTTATGGCTGTTCCTAATAAAGACATTTTATTTTAATTTTTATGTTATTGATAAATCTTGTTAGATGAGTACTTAAAGCATCATTACTTGCAGAATGTTTGGGGATGGGAGTTATTTGCTTATATAGTAGTGATCTATAAAAAAGATATATTGAAATGTATATTTACTTGAATTAATCTGAGTTTTGTGCCTTTGTTTTATAGTTTATACTGAAGTGATTTATGTTTGTGTGCTTTAAGGTTTTATTAACAATTTGACTGTTCAGAAGCAATATTTCCCAAGTGAAGAAGATGAGGCTGGGGCAGCTAAAGCTCTGATGCGACTTCAGGACACGTATAAGTTAGACCCTGACAGTATTTCTAAAGGAAAGTTACCAGGTAAAACGAAGAAATGTTTTCTCTGTATGTATTTCAGTCAATTGCTGGAATTAGAACTCTCAGTATTGTATAATTTCAGGTAATTTAACAAATTCTTAAATGTTCACATGATGCTTAATTAAGTGTTCTTGTATTATGAGCAAAGTGTCAGTTCATTGTAAGAATTAGAATTCTTAGTATTATATTATTTCAGACATTGTAGAAAATTCCTTACTGCTGACATAATGCTATACTGTTCTTGTTGCATTATGGGGAAACAAGTAAAATCACCACAGTACTGAGTCATCCAAAACTCAGAGCTGATCTCTGTCATTTATACTTTTGTAAATTTAATATAGTGTAGTTATGAACAGCTGCTTGTTTTCAGTACAACTTGAGATCTGTATGTAGGTAAAAAGACTTGTTCACAGTGTAAATTGGTAGTTAAGGATACCATAACTGAGTTTGTTGGATTTAGTTCTCTCATAGTCTGCTATATTATCTCAGAAGGTATACTTTTTGTCATTTAGCATTAGATGTAGAGCTGCCTTATAGGAAATATGGAGTCCTGAGGTATTTCTGTATATCTTCACCCACAGAATCATAGAATAGGGTGCATTGTCAGAGAGTTCATTGATGTATTATACAAAACTCTTACAGAATAAAGATATATATTTGAATTCTAAAAGAAGAAATGTAAATATGAATAAAACATGTAGCAGATTGAGACAGTGTTGCATGCCATGATAACTTTATTTGTACATTAAGGTCATTGTCAGTGGTACTGATTTTTATCTGTGTATATTCCCAGAAATTCTGAAATTTGGGATGAGTACTGGAAAAACACAAGGTTTTCTTGGAATTTGGCATTTTAGGCCAGAGCAGAGCACACATCTGTTCTTCATTCTCAGTGCTGCAGTGGTCTATGGATAGTGTCCTGCCAAGGACACAGCACCCGGCCACCTCGCCAAAGCTTTAACTCCCCTCCCTCTCACACACCCTGGCTGCTGATAGGGTGCATCCTTTTTGGAGGGAAGTATATCAGTAACCAGAGTGAAGTAAATTTTCGAATTTTACTGCTGGTTTGAGGAGAAGCATCTCTGTGGCTCCAGTGGAACAGCAATTGGTCCGAAGCTTTTGCCTAACAGATAAGACCCTCTTTGGGGACTCCTTCTCACAAATATCTTTAGTGAGTATTTGTGACATTTTTTTCTGAACTACCTTAACAAAAAAAATCCACCTTAAAAATACCGACTATTGTCAGGAAAGCTTCTTACATTTTTCTACACTGTATACTTGACTTGTTTTACAATTTTATGATTTTTATGAAAATATTAAAGTCAAAGTAAACTTTATTGTCATCCAGAAGTCACACAAGTGCAAACACTGAAAAAAATTCTCTCTCTCCAGACTGAGTGTGCAGACAACATATAGGCTATTTTCACAGACATTTACACATATACCTCCTAGCTATTACATCACAGACATGCAGGTAGGCAGACTAATACTGCACATAATTAGAAACACATTTTAACACTTTTCGCAGTGAATACTTACTTGCATGAGACTTTAGTATTGCACAGGTACTTGGTTAAAACATTGCATTGATCCTTGCGCAGAAAGAGACATTTGAGTATTGCACTGTGAACATTAGAGTGTAGGCCGCGGTGGTGCAGCGGTTAGCGTTGTAGCCTCGCAGCAAGAGGTTCTCCCGTTCGATTCTCAGCTGGAGCGCCTTCTGTGTGGAGTCTGCATGTCCTCCCCGTGGTCGAATGATATTAAAGACATGCAGGTAGGTGCGTGCATGAATGGGCGTGCCTTCTTTGAAGGTTGGGTGTCGGGCTGGCAACTTGGCACCGTAAAAATCCACTGCCAATCATTAGCGGACGGGAGTTCCACTGTGGCAACCCTTAACCAGGAAAGCCAAAAGACTTCACTGTGAACATTAGACTATTGCGCTATGACTGTGGCTAATTTACAAATTCATAACATGTATTGCACTGAGGAAGAGATAATATACTACATTATTAAACATTTGGGCTGTGCTTTTATACTCTGAATGTATGTCTTTCCTGCCTGTTACTATTTTTAATGCAATCAGAATATATTCTCGTGTCTGAGGGTAATAAATGTTCTGTGATATTTTTTACTAAAACTTTAAGGTCTGGTGACACAGTTGCCTGCATACTATTTGTGTTTGCTAGTCTGGCATCTTTTATTTTTTTTGGTCTTTGGGGAAGGGAAGTGTGCTATTGTGCTTACTAGTGAATACTTACTTTCTCCCAGCATTACTGAGCTTACTTTACCAGCAGTCAGGCTTCTTCCCTGGCTAGAGCATGGATAATATTCCCAATCCTCCTGCTTCCACCTCGCTTATACCTAAAACGAAAAAAAAAAAAGTAAAATTATTACCTTAGCCTACAGTTGGTGACTCTGGTATGGCCAAAGATGGTTCCAGAGACCCCTTACCTCATCCCACAACGCCTTCTTGTATAGATGTTCTTCGTGTTTCACTGTTGTAGTCATTACCTATGGGTTATCCCTGCTGTGGTAGCCCTCGGCCGGCCCGAATACCAGAGTCAAGGTTTTTGTGTGCCGGCTGCTGTCGCCTGGAGTCTGACATCAGGTCATCAGTACTATAAAGCAAGGCAGCCAGTGTCATTACATCAGTCTTCTTGCCGTGTAGCCCGTAGCAGAAGCAGTTCGCACAGGTGCTGGTTGGTTGCTACCAGAAGTCGAATGTTAGCAGAAAATGTCAAAAGCTAAGTACCCCATTGGGGACCCTTTTTTCTTGCTCTAACCAATGTCCGAAAAAGTTAGATTGTCTCACCTGTGGAAAGCAGATCCCACACCGAGACTTTCATTCTTACTGCATCACTTGTTTAGGGCCAGACCAAGACGTCCCTCGTTGCAGGTTCTCTGCCCTCTTTAATGCAAGAACCATTCACCGTAAAGCAGAAACTTACTGGACCCCTATGAATGGCAGCTCCACAGAGAAATCTTTCTGCAAATCACCCAGGAGTGGGGAAACCCAGAGGTGGACCTCTCTGCCTCGCACCTCAACCACCAGCTGCACAAGTTTTGTACCAGGGAGTATCACCTCCTAGCATGGAAGCTGGATCTCTTGACCTTCCCCTGGAGCTCCCCACGCATACCCTCCTCTGCCCCTTCTTCCCAAGGTTCTGATCAGAGTAAGAGAGGAGAGACCAAAGGCCATCCTCATCACTCCAGATTGGCCTAGACAGCATTGGTACCCCTTACTATGCAATCTGACCTTACAGCCCACCAAGCTGCTTCCTCTAAGGTTAGACCTCCTGACCCAGGCGAGGGAGAAGGTACTGCACCCAGACCTACAGACTCTCAAACTTTCAGCATGGCTCATACACTAAAAACTAACAAGAAGTCATTGTTAAGCAAGCAGGCCTGGACATCGTCACAGAGGCCAAAAGGCCCAGCGCAAGAAAATCTTATGCAGGAATGGAAAAGATTTTGCTCCTGGAAACAATCAAAAGGGGGTAGTACCTCCCAACCTTCCATGCCTCTCATCCTGGATTACTTAGCAGAGTTGCTCAATAGTGTCCTCTCCTTCTCCTCTATTAAAATCCATGCCTCTGCCATCTCTGCCCTTTGATTCAGACCCACCCCTCTTCTCTCATCCTTTGATTAAGCAATTCCTCAGAGGGGCTTCTAATATCAGGCCTCCCAGGAGACGACCTACTCCACCCTGGGAACCTGTATTATGCATTAGAGAAACTAACCTTACCTCCTTTCAAACCTGCCGCTTCAGCAGAATTGAAAAGTCTCTCCTGGAAGACTGCCTTCCTACTAGCTATCACCTCAGCCAGAAGGGTTTCAGAACTTCAAGCTGTCATGGCTGTCAAGCCTTTCATAATTTTTCCTGCAGACAGAGTCTCTCTGAGGACTAATCCCTCCTTTATGCCCAAGCTAGTATCTGATGTGACCCTTAACCAGGCCATACACCTTCCCACCTTCTTTCCCAAACCGACACCATCTTCTTCTTCAAGGCCTAAAACTGCACCCATGCCGAGAAAACTGACGCCCAGACCGCATGGCCAGGGCTCTATGCCTAAAAAACAAATAAGAATGGCTGAAGACCTTATTACTTTAATCAGGGGAAGCCAACCTTCCCCCTCTAAGAGACCTAGGACTGAGTTTGCTTATGATGCTTCTGACCAGGATTCTGAATTTTCTGTTTCCTCTGATAACCAGGATTTACCCTTATCTGCCTATGAGGATTCTGATGCTGAGGACTCTATTCCCTGTGCATCCCCCCCCCCCCAGAGGATTTTTCTTTTGGTGAAACCTTGCATACCCTCAGGGAATATTTTCATTGGGAAAGTCAGGATTTCTCTGATTCTAAAAAGAGGCTTAGGGATTTCTTACTCCTGCCCCAGCACAGGCCATACCTCCTGTACTAGACATTGTTGATGATACCTTTTCGGAATATAGCTTGGCCCTGACTCTTTACCTCTTGCTCCTAGAAAACCTGATAGATATTACAGGGTCCCTGACTCTCATAAGTTCCTCTTTAAAAATCCTACTGTGGATCCTGAGACCATTTCACAGGGACCCAAGGGCATTAAAGCTACTACTGCCAAAAACCCTACCCCCTCTGATAGAGACTCCAGGGCGCTGGATAGATGGGGTAAGAAGGTATACACTTCTGCAACTTTGGCCATTAGGGCCTTAAACAGTTTCATATGTTAAAGTATCAGCAGCATATTATTGGATTGCTTAAATGGAAAATGATGTTGATTCCTGATTGTGCTGAAAATAAGAATTTACAGGATTTACTACATTCAGCTGAACAAGTTGGAAAACATACTTTGCAATGTGATTTTGATTCACTAGAGGCATCTTGCAGGGCTGCTATAATTGGGTCTATACTTAGAAGGAATATCTGGCTTAAGTAGCAATCCTTGCCCAGATCATGTTAAAGCAAAATTACTGGATGCTCCCTTAACCCATGACCACCTGTTTGGCAACAAGGCAGAAGAAGTTCTTAAAAAGATGGAGGGAAAAGCTAAATCTATGCAAACTGTTAAAGATTTTTTACAGGTACAACCTCCAAGGTTTAGTAGGCAATTGGCCTTCCAAGAATTGATCCTTTCCTGCCTCTTCCAGACCTTCTCAGTCCAAACCCAGATCCAGCAGAGCTCCCAGGCTTCAGTCCCAGGGTACGCACAGGACTAAGCAGTGGGGGGCCTCCACTTCCAAATCTGGCGGTAGTAAAACTCCCCCTATGGTAAACTGTCTCAATGACTTCTTTTTAAAACTGCCAAGCACTTCTCAACTGTCTGCCCCTTTGGGGGGAAAGATTGCTCTTCATGCAAAGAACTGGGAACTCATTACCCAGGACAAATGGGTTTTAAATATAGTGTCCCAGGGATACAGATTTCACTTCCACACGTTACCAACACCAAGCGGGTGGCCAGATCTACCCCCAAATCAGTGGGCAGAGGCCCAAAAGCAAGTACTTTCTCTCTTAAGCATGGGGGCTATTCAGTTGGTACCAGAAGAGGAAAAGGGACAAGGTTTCTACTCAAGACTTTTCCTGGTACCCAGAAAAGACAATACATGGTGTCCTATCCTGGACCTGTCTACTCTAAATACCTTTTTGGTGATTCCAAAATTCAAGATGCTGACTCTTCACCAGTTCCTCCCTATGCTAGACAAAGATGCCTGGTTGGCAACACTAGATTTAAAGGAAGCATACCTGCACATCCCAATCGGGGAATCTTGCAGAAGATACCTACGCTTCAAAGCAGGCTACACGCACTATCAGTTCTCTGCACTGCCCTTTGGCTTATGCACTGTGCCCAGGGTATTCACAAAGTGCCTAGCTCCAGTCATTGCATTTTGCAGGCAAAGAAATATTCAAATATACCCATACCTGGATGATTGTCTAATTCAGGCAGAAAGCCAGGGCATACTTTTGAATCATCTGGCCTTTGTACAAAGGGTGCTAACTTGTCTGAGGTACACCATAAACGAAAATAAATCACACCTGGTACCCTGTCAACAAATTATATTCCTGGGAGCAAGCTTGAATACAACTTCCCAGATGGCTTTCCTTACGCCAGAGGAACAAATTCATTTGACAACCTACTTCAGACATGTGGCCACAAAACCTTGCTATCTGCAAGGCCAATACTACAAGCCTTGGGGTTCATGGCCACCTGCATTCTTCTAATTCCATATGCAAGACTGCATATGAGGAAACTACAGTGGTATCTAAAAAGCCTATGGTGTCAACATTCTCAGGATCTAGAAGCAATGATTCCTGTCATACCTTGCCTACGCCTAGAGTTCCTTTGGTGGGCAGAGGCCTGCCACCAAAATAAGGGATTACCATTCACACTACCCCCTGCCGCCCAAACCCTAACAACAGATGCATCAAACAATGCATGGGGGGCTCACCTGGCAGGCAAGTGCATTCAGGGCAAATGGAACCCAAGTCAAATGCACCTGCATATCAATCAAAAAGAAATGTTAGCTATACAAAATGCTCTGACAGCCTTCAAGGACCACATTCTTCCAGGACAATTAATGTTAAAGACGGACAACACCACTGTTATGTGGTACATAAACAAGCAGGGGGTACACATTCTTCCCTCTGCAGACTAGCCATGGCATTGTGGAACACAGCCCTGAGCTACCAAGTGCATCTACAAGCTCAATTCCTGCCAGGAAAACTAAATACACTGGCAGACGAACTAAGTAGAAACCTCATGGACCCACACGAGTGGAAACTGGAACCAAGGATTTTCAACATGTTGACAAGCAAATGGGGGAGCCCAGATATAGACCTGTTTGCCTCCCCCAAAAACTATCAATTGGACAAATTTTGCACAAAGACTCCCCACAAACAAGCTTTTTCCAGCTGAAGGGCAGAGCATCCAATCAGTTTATGCCTTTCCTCCTCTGTTTCTGCTCTCCAAAGTACTACTAAATGATTTTGAATGCACCAGACTGGCCACGCCAACACTGGTACCCCCTCTTGCACAGTGTGTCACTGTTGGCCCCATGGCACCCGCCCCAGACGCCTACCCTATTGTCTCAGCAGGAGAACCAGATTCTGCACCCTCAGCTTCAAACACTGAACCTAGCAGCCTGGCTAATTACCTAGTCTCTCATTTACCATCCCTCAGTAAACCAGTGATGGATATCATTTTAGAGGCAAGGAGGCCTAGTACTAGAAAATCTTATCCTGAAAAATGGAAAAGATTCTGTGCCTGCAACCAATCTCAAGGGATGAGCACAGCAGTGCCCAATTTACCTCAGATTTTACAATACTTAACTGAGATGCTTCACAAGGGCCTGTCCTTCTCCATCAAAATTCACGCCTCAGCCATTTCAGCGCATTTTAACACAGAAACTCCCATCTTCTCTCATCCACTGCTCAAGCAGTTCCTCAGAGGGGCCAAAAACGTACGACCACCCAGGAGAGCTCCAACTCCAGCCTGGGACCTTAACTTTGTATTGGAGAAACTCACTCTTCCCCCTTTCGAGCCAGCTGCTACTGCAGACTTAAAATTCCTTTCTTGGAAAACAGCTTTCCTTTTAGCAGTCACTTCAGCAGGAAGGGTATCTGAATTACAGGCCGTTATGGCAGTGGAGCCTTTCATCATCTTTTACGCGGACAGGGTGTCTCTCAGGACCAATCCCTACTTCATGCCCAAGGTGGTATCCAGTGTGGCCCTTAATCAGTCCATTAATTATCCAACTTTCTTTTCTAATCCACAGAACAGAGGGAAACAGATACTGCACTCATTAGATGTGCACAGGCAACTTGGATTCTACTTAGACAGGGCTAAACCTCAAAGGAATTCCGAACAACTGCTGGTGGCATTTGCTGCAGGGCCAGAGGGTAAGGCTATTTCAAAGCAAACCATTTCCAAATGGATAGGCCATTTCATTCATTTCTTCTACAAGCACCATGGAAAACGTATCCCACAAGGGATCAGACCCTACTCCACCAGGGCTGCATCTACCTCTACAGCCTTTCTCGGAGGTGTCCCTACCAGGGACATCCAAGAAGCTGCTACCTGGAGTTCTGTATATACTTTCACCAAGCATTACCATCTTCCAATTTTCTCTAAATCCACAGCTGGCTTTGCCACTGCAGTCTTGCAGGATCTTTTAGCTGGTCCTAATGCTATCTAAATTCCTCCTTCCATCCTTAGCTTTAGGAATCTACCCAAATGTGATGACTGCAACAGTGAAACACGAAGAACATAGTACAGTTGTGTACACTTAACATAAATGTAGATGCTCGAGTGTATTCACTGTTGCAGTCCTGATTACCCTCCCTCCAAGCCCCCTTACCTTTTTTGGCTATACTTCTACTCTCCTTTACTATACTCAAAAGTTTTTTGGTGTATTTGCTTTTTTGTTGGAGGTATAACCTTGTATATTTATAGATTTTATGGCTTCCCATTAGGGGGACACCTGACATCTGGGGCAAGTAAAACTGATGTAATGGCGTCGGCTGCATGTTTTATACCCCTGACGACCTGACGTCATGGAAGAAGGGACAGCAACCGACGCAGGACCCAAGACTTTGCTAATCAGGCCAACTGAGGACTACTGCAAGCAGATAACCCAAATGTGATGACTGCAACAGTGAATGCACTCGAACATCTACATTTATGGTAAGTGTACACAACTGTACTTTTCCTTTAATGTAATAATTTTTTTGGCATTTCTCCTTGGACCAGTGCTGAAAACACATATCATACCCAGTCAGATTTTCCTGTAAGTGAAAGAAAGTAAATCAATAAAAAATATTGAGAGTGATGTAGTGCATGCAAATGCATGTGTGAGTATGAAAATATTAGATGTAGTGGCAGAGTACCAGCAATCCCAACTGGAGACATTCTTAGAAAAAAGTTTTATCTCTTGTCATGTTCACTGACAGAGATGCTTTGCCTTGCCATTTCAGTATAGCACGTTTTGGAAAAATCCATGATTTAGATAGCACAGAGTAGACTATGTACAGGCTGGAGCAGACTGAGCTGGAGAGACTGCTTGCACCAGCACACCTTGTCTTTGTAGAATAGGTTGACGTTACATATGGCCTGTTCTAGTTGCAAGGAAGGAGGTTAGTAGTGGCATGTAGATAAATTGTGTATTTCTGGTGTTTTACTGAGCAGTTCAAAGCAGAGATCAAAATGGAACAAAAAAACAAGCACAGGAAGGATTCTATGGCTCTGCACATACAGTAAGGATTTATTGTCATATAATGAATTTGTGGTATAATTTTAGATCAGCATGCCTCATGTACAAATGTTGTAGAGTTTTCATTGTGTTTAGGGCACCACTACGTATTATTTTGAGGAACTAAAGAGTTGGTGTTTATCTTTTTAACATTTTGAATTAAAGTTGTACTGGATATATCTTTAAGTCTGTGGTATAGTTCTTCCCTTCATAGGTTTGCACCTTAGTAGAGTTTAGTCCCTTCTTCCTGATAGCATCCACTGTAGCAATATTCATT
The DNA here is from genome assembly GCF_019279795.1 of Protopterus annectens. Lineage (NCBI taxonomy): Eukaryota > Metazoa > Chordata > Ceratodontiformes > Protopteridae > Protopterus > Protopterus annectens. The sequence goes on from NC_056733.1 coordinate 1,320,504,462, forward strand.
TGAATTTTTATGTTGCAGGAGTGAAGCATAGTGCATTTCTGACAGCAGAAGACTGTTTTGATATGGGAAAAATCGCTTATAATGATGGAGATTACTACCACACTGTACTGTGGATGCAGCAGGCCCTTAAACAAATAGATGAAGGAGAGGATACAGACATTAGTAAAAGTGAGGTGCTTGATTACCTGAGCTATTCTGTTTTTCAGCTGGGTGACTTGTTTCGTGCAATTGAGCTCACTCGACGATTAATTGCTTTAGGTATGCCTGAAATACTTATACTTTTATACAGTTTATGGACATTTCTTACCTATCTTTATGTAGCACAATCAGTAAGCAAAATAAATTTGCATCTTTTTCAGATCCTACCCATGAAAGAGCAGGTGGCAATCTGCACTATTTTGAGGCTTTGTTGGAGAAAGAACAACATGAAGGGAAGGTAAATAAAACCGCATTTGAAGAACCAAAAACGGTTAGTGGGATCTATGAGAGGCCTCCTGATTATTTGCCTGAGCGTGAAGTATATGAAGCTCTCTGCAGAGGTGAAGGCGTTAAGATGGTAATGGATTCCACATTAATTTTCTTGTTCCATTTTAGAAGGTGACACTTTTGTCATGTTTGGCAGTATGAAGTCCACAATTAATTATCTTATTCCATTCTAGAAGATAACATGTCATTTGGTAGCATGAAGTAAAGGATAGATGGTAATGAACTGCACACTTAACTTTCTCGTTCTATGTTAAAAGATGCCATGCCGTCATGTTTGCTAGCAAAGAATATTAATATGAGAAGTATTTATAAACAGTACATACTATGCCAGCATGCAAACAGCTGCATAGATGCAGCTATACCCTGTAGGGGCAAGTGCAGGGCAAACCCACAGAAACAAACCCACATGGTAGAACCATAATATCATCAAGCTTTACAGTAAAAGGAAATTTTTGACCAAAAGTTAGAAAAGTAATTCCCAGAATGTTGGAGTCCTAGTCATTGAAATAAACAACTCGGGACCTTAATAAAATCCAACAAAACCAAGTGTAAGCAAAAAATAACTACCCCAGCTACCCAATCCACGGTCAGTCACAAGGCCTCTTTTAGTTATGTTCGTAATCTCAAAATGCAATGTGATGAGCTAATTGTGAATGATGTTACCTACACTGGAGCTAAATATATAGAGAACTTATTGGCCAGGAAATTTAGCTGTAACTTTTTTCCCCTCTGTCCCCTCCATCTGTCCCTCAAGATGTACATGAAGCTGACTCAACTCCAGTTATTACACAAGACCAAGTCCCAAAAGTCCTTTCAAAAGCTAAAAATACTGCATCAGTGGGTTCTGAGAGTATCCATGTATGCACCTTAAATAGAATGAAGCACTTTCTATCTCAGCTTTCATAGAAGTTTTATAATAAATGAACGCAGGACAGCTGCAGTTATTCCCCTGCATAAGGGAGGATCTTCCACAGACCCAGGCAATTAGAGACCTGTAAGTCTGACCATCCTGAAACACAAAGCCATGGAAAGACTTGTGGTGCTAATCTGTCATGGCATAGGGAACCTCCAAACACTGGACCTGTCACAGTGGATTTGTCAGTGGCAGGTCATGCTTACATGACTTGGTAGACTTTTTTTAAAAGGTCACCAAAGTAATAGATTAAGGTAGAACAGTACACAGTGTATACCTCAAATTGGCCAAAGCTTTTGACACAGTTCTCCACTCAAGCATAGTAGAAAAGCTAAATAAACTGGAAATAAACCCCTACATCACCAACTGGATTGCAAGCTTGGCCCAGAGGTGGGACTTGAGAAATCAAAATAGTGGAAGTTACTGTCGCAAAGAGACCAATCTCCAGTGGAGTCTCCCAGGTTTCTGTACTGGGGTATCTCCAGTTTGGCATCTACTTTTCTGAAGGAAATTAAAAGGATATGTGGCCTAAACAACATGCCGTACATGGACTGACTCCAAGCCCTGTCACTGTACTTTGTATCCTACAGACTGTTAAGAGGTGGCCGATGTCTGGCATACAAGGCATCCTCTATACCAGTACTGATTTGCTGCATATCAGCAAGTCATTTGATATCAGAAATACTCAATTTAGTGATCTAAACCTATTCTGCAACATCAACAGAACACTTTGGAGGGGCACGTATGTGTCACAGGGCACCTCTGTTCTTGAACAGACTCCTCATACACAGAAAACCAAGTTCATCCCTCTCCATATTCAAGTGTGACTTGGATCTATAGATGGGAAATAAAAATTTTACTTCAGGACTGCCCTTGTACAGAGTCAGGTCCTAAATACTGTATCCCATGCATGGGTCCCCTCAATTTATTTATGGTATGACCCTAGTTATTCTTATAATGTATAATTATTGGTCATGGGATAGGTAACGCCAGTCTCTAACCAAATGAGACAGGTTCATTTGCGCACAATAATGGCAATTGTCTAGGCTGAAAATGCCCCCCAAGGGCAGCTAGCCTAGTACTTGTGTATAAACATATATGATAGGTTGTGGATCTTGTGTACATTTTCATAATCTGAGTATCATTCATATCATTCATGTTGTTGGAATGAAAGAGTTTTAACTTCAGAGTGCTCATGCTTTGTTTCTGTTGACTTTTTTCTGAACTATCTGAGGAAAATCCCACCAAGCCAAGCTAATGAAACCTTTCATGCTGGGTGTGACAAATAGTGTTAGGGCTTGATTCACACACACACACACACACACACACACACACACACACACACACACACACACACACACACACACACACACACACACTCACTCTCTCACACACACACACTCACTCACTCACTCACTCACTCACTCACTCACTCACTCACTCACACACTGTTGCAGTCATCACATTTAGTTTTATCTGCATGCAGTAGCCCTCAGTCAGCCTGATTATCAAAGTCTTGGGTCCTGCGTTGGTTGCTGTCTCATCTTCCATGACGTCAGGTAGTCAGGGGTATAAAGCATGCAGCCGATGCCGTTACATCAGTCTTTCTTGCCGTGCGGTGCCCGAAGCAGAAGCAGTTCGTAAGTGCCGGTCGGCCGACTCCTGAAATTTTCATTTTCGAGTTTCAGAACAGAAGTCTTCAACTAAAGCCAAGTACCCCACTGGGGAAACTTTTTCTTGCTGTAAACCGATGTCAGTAAAAGTCAATAATTGTATTTCTTTTGGAAAGCAAATACCTCAAAGATTTTCATTCGTACTGTATTCCATGCCTAGGCCCTGACCACAACGTACCTCGCTGTCAGTTTTGTGCCTTATTTAAACAACGAACTGTTCATCGTCAGTATATTTACGCTTCTAAATATTTTGGTACTCAGTTCAATTATCCAGGTATGGCTTCGGTAAGCCACCCGACTACCGACATTTCGAAAAAACGCAAAGATAAAGACAGAGGCAGGCCGCCTAGGTCCAAAGTTGCCAACGACGCTTCTCCTAAGCTAGTCACCAGTTCACCGGTACTCAGTGATGCGCTTTTGCAGCCCCCGATACCCGCTACTTCAGATTTGCAGGCCTCTACCGAGACCCATTCAGAGTCCGGTATGCAGCGAGATGCTTCAGCTGTGGAACCTGCGAATGTCTCTACCTTGGAAGGGTCCAGAGCTGCTGTGTAGGCACCGGCTTCTGAGGGTGTATTCAGGCCTACTGACTTGCATATTAAACCAACACCATCATCTTCTTCAAGGCCTAAAACTCGATCCATGCCTAGAAAACCGACACCCAGACCACATGGTCAGGCCTCTATGCCTAAAAAACAAATGATAAGAATGGCTGAAGACCTTATTACTTTAATCATGGGAAGACAACCTTCCCCCTCTAAGAGACCTAGGACTGAGTTTGGTTATGATTCTTCTGATCAGGATTCTGAAATTTCTGTTTCTTCTGATGACCAGGATCTACCCTTATCTGCCTATGAGGATTCTGATGCAGAGGACTCTATTCCCTCTGCTTCCCCTCCAGAGGATTTCTCTTTTGGTGAAACCTTGCATACTCTTAGGGAGCATTTTTGCTGGAAAAGCCAGGATTACTCTGATTCTAAAAAGAGGCTTATGGATTTCTTACTCCTGCCCCAACACAGGCCTTTAGCTACCCCCCCCCCCTGTACTGGACATTGTTGATGATGCCTTTACGGAGTCTAGCTTGGCCCCTGACTCCTTACCTCCTGCTCCCAGAAACCAGATAGATATTATAGGATTCCTGACTCTCACAAGTTCCACTTTAAAAATCCTACTGCGGATCCTGAGACCATTCCACAGGGACCCAAGGGCATAAAGGCTACTACTGCCAAAAATCCTACCCCCTCTTATAGAGATTCCAAGGCGCTGGATAGATGGTGTAAGAAGGTATACACTTGTGCAACCTTGGCCATTAGGGCCTTAAATTGCCAGTTTCATATGTTAAAGTATCAGCAGCATATTATTGGATTGCTTAAACAGAAAATTATGTTGATTCCTGACTGTGCTGAAAATAAGGATTTTACAGGATTTAATGCATTCTGTTGAACAAGTTGGAAAACATACTTTGCAATGTGGTTTTGATTCACTAGAGGCATCTTGCAGGGTTGCTGTTACTGGGTCTGTACTTAAAAGGCATGCTTGGCTTAAGGAGCAATCTTTGCCAGATCATGTTAAAGCTAAATTGTTGGATGCTCCCTTAAACCAGGACCGCCTGTTTGGCAACAAAGCAGAAGTAGTACTTAAAAAGATGGAGGAAAAAGCTAAATCTATGCAAACTGTTAAAGATTTCCTGCACGTGCATCCTCCAAGATTTAGTAGGCATTGGCCCTCTAAGAATTGGTCCTTTCCTGCCTCTTCCAGGCCTTCTCAGAACAAACCCAGAACCAGCAGAACACTCAGGCATCAGTCCCAAGGTACGCACAGGACTAAGCAGTGGGGGGCTCCCACTTCCAAAGCAGGGAGTAGTAAGACCCCACCCCCCCATGGTAAACTGTCTCAATGACTTAACGTTAAATCTTCCAAGCCCTTCTCAACTGACTGCTCCTTTACGGGGAAAGATGCTCTGCAGGCAAAAAACTGGGAACTCATTACCCAGGACAAATGGGTTTTAAATATAGTTTCCCAAGGATACAGATTCCACTTCCACACTTTACCAACCCCAAACAGTTGGCCAGATCTACCCCTAAATCAGTGGGCAGAGGCTCAAAAGCAAATTCTCTCTCTCTCTTAAGTATAAGGGCTACTCAAACTGTCCCAGAAGAGGAAAGGGAACAAGGTTTCTACTCAAGACTTTTCTGGTGCCCAGAAAAGACAACTCCTGGTGTCCTATCCTGGATCTCTCTATCCTAAACACTTTTTTGGTGATCCCAAAATTCAAGATGCTAACTCTTCACTAGTTGCTTCCTATGCTAGGCAAGGATGCTTGGTTGCCAACACTGGATTTAAAGGAAGCCTACCTGCACATTCCAATCAGGGAATCTTGCAGAAGATACCTACGCTTCAAAGCAGGCTTCATGCACTATCAGTTTTCTGCACTGTCTTTTGGCTTATCTACTGCGCCCAGGGATTTCACAAAGTGCCTAGCTCCAGTCGTTGCATTTTGCAGGCAAAGAAATATTCAAATATACCCATACCTGGACGATTGTCTAATTCAGTCAGAAAGCCAGGACATACTATTGAATCATCTGGCGTTTGTACAAAAAGTGCAAACGTCTCTGGGGTACACCATAAACGAAAAGAAATCACATCTTGTACCCTGTCAACAAATTGTATTCCTGGGAGCAAGCTTGAACACAAATTCCCAGATGGTTTTCCTCACGCCAGAGAAACAAGTTCATTTAACAGCTTACTTCAAACTAATGGTCAGAAAGACCCTATCTAAAAGACAAATACTGCAAGCTTTGGGGTTCATGGCCTCCTGCATTCTCCTAATTCCATATGCAAGACTGCATATGAGGAAACTACAATGGTATCTAAAAAGCCTATGGTGTCAACATTCTCAGGATCTAGAAGCGATGATTCCTGTCATACCTTGCCTACAGTTAGAGTTCCTTTGGTGGGCAGAGGCCTGCCACCAAAACAACGGACTGTCATTCACTCTACCCCCTGCCACCCAAACCCTAACAGACGCATCAGACTATGCATGGGGGGCTCACTTTACAGGGAGGTGCATTCAGGGCAAATGGAACCCAAGTCAACTGCACCTAAATATCAATCAAAAAGAAATGTTAGCTGTACAGAATGCTCTGACAGCCTTTAAAGGACCACATTCTTCTAGGACAGTTAATGGTAAAGACTGACAACACCACTGATGTTCTTCATCTCACATTGCTGCAGTCCTTACACTTGGGTAGTCCGCTGTCCTCGGTCGGCCCGAATATCAAAGTATTAGGCTGACGTCGGTCAAGGCGCTTAAGACTGACATCAGGACGTCAGGGTACAAATGCGCATGACCGACGTCATATCCTCAGTCTTTTTTGCCGCATGGTCCGATGCAGAAGCAGCGTTGCAAGTGCCGTTCGGCGTTCTGAAATTTTTCGAATTCGGAGTTTCAGACCGAGTCAAAGTTGGCTAAGTACCCCGTTGGGGAATATTTTAGATGTTCTTCATTCCACATTGCTGCAGTCCTAACTATTGGGGTAGTCCGCTGTCCAGTCGGCCCGAATACCAAAGTATATGGCTGACGTCGGTCACGGCGCATTAGACTGACGTCAGTACGTCAGGGTACTAATGCGCATGACCGACGTCATATCTTCAGTCTTTTTTGCCGCATGGTCCGATGCAGAAGCAATTTTGCGAGTGCAGGTTGGCGTTCTGAAAGTTTCTGAAGTCAGAGTTTCAGACCGAATCAAAGTTGGCTAAGTACCCGTTGGGAATATTTTGGTTTTTCTTGCCTCAGTATTTAACGGATGTCAGAAAAAGTGAATAACTGTATTTCTTGTGGGAAACAGATACCTCATAGGGATTACCATACTTTGTGTATACCTTGTTTAGGGCCTGAGCACGGCGTTGTTGGATGCCGCTCTTGTGCAAGATTTAACAAACGCACTATTAAGAGAAGGTTAGACTGTGCCAGGTTAGTGTTTGGGAAGCGTTGTAATTATAAAATGCCGTCGGATGTTCCGGCGCCGCTTCGCAAAAGCGCAAGGATAAAGCAGCAAAGCCTAGAGTGGAAGAACCTACAGTCCCTGGCCGGTTCTTTAGAAGGCTCAGTGGAGCCGGAGGTTCTGCCAGGTGTTTCTTTGGAGTCTCAGGGAGAGACTTTATTGTTACAGGATGTATCCTCTCAGGAAGTAGGCCAGGTTGAGGGGGCTTCTCAGGTGGCTGTTCTTCCCTCTCTTCCTAAGGTGGTTAGAGCCTCCCCCTCTGTTTCCAAGGCTTCTTTGAGAGGCAGGCCTAGTGTAGCTTCAGTGGGGGTTTCTCCTAGTGCTTCAGGGTCTTTGCCTAAGAAACATATGCTTAAAATGGCAGAGGATTTGATTACTATGATTAGAGGTTCTATGCCCCCTCCTGATAAGAGGCCTAGGGTGGAACCTGAGTTTGAGAGTTTTGAGCACTGTTCGAGGCTTCTGAGTCTTGACTGAAGACTTGCAGGAGTTTCCTCCTTATTCTGATTCTGATGTGGATGATTCTACTCCTTCAGCTTCTCCTCCTGAGGATTTTTCATTTTCAGAGACTCTGCATTCCATGAGGGAGCATTTTAAATGGGAAGGTCAAGATTTCTCTGATTCCAGGAAGAGGCTTAGGGAATTCTTGTTTTTACCCCAACATAGGCCTTTAGCTATACCTCCGGTTCTCAATGTGGTGGAAGATGTTTTTGCAGAGGCTTCCCTGAATCCTGATTCTTTGCCTCCTGCACCAGTTAAACCGGATAGGTACTATAGGGTGCCTGAAGCTCATAAGTATCTTTTAAGAGTCCTAGGGCAGACCGGAAACTGTCTCTCAGGGGCCTAAAGGTGTGAAGGCTTCTGTGGTTAAAAATCCTGTTCCTCCTGATAAAGAGGCAAGGGCTTTGGACAGATGGGGAAAGAAAGTGTATACTTCTTCCACTTTAGCCATGAGGGCATTGAATTGTCAGTTTCACATGTTAAAATATCAGAATTACCTCCTTTCACAATTGAAATCTAAGGTGGATGCTCTGGCAGAAGGTATTGTGTGTAAAGAGTTGCAGGATTTAGTTCATGTGTCTGAACAGGTGGGTAAACATTCCTTGCAGTGTGGTTTTGATGCTGTGCAGGCCTCCTCGAGGGTGGCTGCCACTGGTTCTGTTCTTCGTAGGCACGCCTGGTTGAGAGATCAGAACTTAGCTGAGCATGTTAAGACAAGGATTTTGGATGCTCCTTTACAGTCTGATGTGTTGTTTGGTTCGCCTGTTGAAGCAGTTTTAAAGAAAATGGAGGACAAGGCTAAGTCTATGCAAACTGTTAAAGATTTTTTGCAGGTGCAGCCTCCGAAGTTTAGTAGAAATTGGCCTACTAAGGGGTGGACTTATCCTGCTTATGATTCCCAGTCTAGGGGTAGGTCTAGACGTGGTAGGGGCAGAGCTCAAGGTTCTTTTAGGCCTAGGACAGGGAGTTCACCTGCTCAGACTTCTGGTGAGGGCAGGGGTCAGTCCTTTCGTAAGCAGACCCAATGACCTGCCTTTTCAGCTGCCAGTTCATTCTCGCCTGGCGGCACCTTTGGGAGGAAGGCTGTCTCTTTTCAAAGAAAATTGGGATTTAATTACCCAAGACAGATGGGTTCTGGATATCATTCACCATGGTTACAGGCTTTATTTCCATACCTTGCCTCCTTTCAAAGGCATGCCAGACATTCCTCCTCTACAAAGAACAGAGGCTCACAAGCAAATTTCTCTGTTGCTCCAAATAGGAGCCATTCAGTCAGTTCCTGTGCCAGAAAGGGGCCTAGGATTTTATTCTCGCCTGTTCCTAGTACCAAAGAAGGGGAACACGTGGAGACCAATTCTGGATTTATCTATCCTCAACACTTATCTGGACATTCCCAAGTTCAAAATGTTGACGTTACAACAGCTTTTACCTCTGCTGGGCAAAGATCACTGGATGGTAACTTTAGATCTCAAGGAAGCTTACCTTCATGTGCCTATAAGGCTAAGTTGCAGGAAGTATCTGCGTTTTCGAGCTGGAAATTCTCATTATCAGTTCTCTGCATTGCCCTTTGGCTTATCCACTGCAGAGTATTCACAAAGGTTCTGGCTCCAGTGATAGCTTACTTCAGGCTAAAAGGAATTCAAATCTATCCTTACTTAGACGACTGCCTGATTCTGGCTCAAGAAAAAGAAGACCTTCTACAGCATTTGGAATATGTTATAGCAGTGCTAAGATGCCTAGGGTATTCTGTGAACGAAATAAAGTCCAGTCTAGTACCCTCTCAAGACATGTGCTTTCTGGGTGTGAGACTGAATACAGCAGCCCAGATGGCCTTTTTAACCCCGGACAAACAAAAGAATCTTTCCAGTTACTTCCATCAACTATCTCTTCAGTCCGGGCTGACTGCAAGGACAGTCCTTCAAGCCTTAGGGTTCATGGCATCTTGTATTCTGGTGCTTCCCAATGCCAAACTGCATATGAGGAAGCTACAATGGTATCTAAAAATCTATGGACACAGCACTGCCAGGATTTGGACACTGTCATTCAAATAATACCTTGCATTCAAAAGGAATTTTTGTGGTGGGCTCAGGAATGTCACCTAAACAAGGGACTCTCTGTGACCCGGCCAGAGGCGAGTCAGATTCTAACGACGGATGCCTCAGACATTGCTTGGGAGCTCATCTAGATGGAAAATGGATACAAGACAAGTGGCCTGCCAGACTACAGCATCTACATATCAACATGAAAGAGATGTTAGCAATCCAGTTTGCATTAATGGCTTTCAAGGAGTTACTTCTTCCAGGGCAGGTGTTGATTCTAACAGACAACACAACTGTCATGTGGTACATCAACAAACAAGGGGGAACACATTCTTACCCATTGTGCAGGCAAGCAATGATTTTATGGGAGACTGCGCTCAGCTTGCAACTAACTCTTCAGGCAAGGTTTCTGCTGGGAGCACAGAACTCCTTAGCAGATGTGTTAAGCAGGCAAATCATGGATCCCCACGAGTGGAAACTGGATCTTCATGTATTTCAAAATTGACAGTGTCATGGGGAACTCCAGACATAGATCTGTTCGCTTCTCCACTAAACCACCAGCTGCCAAAGTTTTGCACGAAGGTTTCATCACACAGCTTGGAAAGTGGATGCTCTTTCTTTCAGTTGGAAAAATCTTCATGTGTATGCTTTTCCACCTCTTCCTCTTCTCCCAAAGGTGCTTCTAAAGGTCAGACAAGACAAGCCAAGGATGATTCTAATAGCTCCAGATTGGCCTCGGCAGCACTGGTACCCATTACTGAGGAGTCTGGTAAGGAAGCCTCCATGGCCTTTACCCTTGATTCCACATCTGTTGTCTCAGAAGGACGGTCGTCTGCTCAATGTCAAGCTTCACTCTCTTCATCTAACAGCCTGGCATATTCTGTTTTGAAAGACAGCAGGTCTCAACTTCCTCAACAAGTTTTAAATGTGATTATGGAAGCCAGAAGACCTAGTACAAGGAAAGTGTACAGAAAAATGGAAGAGATTTTTATTTTGGACTGCAGCAAAGAATTTGGAGATTTGAGCCTAATTTGAGTGACTCTTCAATATCTTACTGAGTTATTGGACAAAGGTTTGTCTTTCTCTTCCATTAAGATTCATGCTGCAGCAATTTCAGCTCACTATGATTGTGACCCACCATTGTTTTCACATCCTTTGTTCAAGCAATTTCTTAGAGGGGCAAAGAATATAAGACCCACGTAGAGCTCCTACTCCTGCTTGGGATCTCAATTTTGTGTTGGAGAAACTTACTCTACAACCTTTTGTGCCTGCGGCTACTGCTGAACTGAAATACTTGTCATGGAAGACTGCTTTTTTGTTGGCCATTACTTCTGCAAGAAGGGTTTCTGAGTTACAGGCCCTTATGGCAGTTGAGCCTTTTTTGATTTTTCATAAGGATAGGGTATCATTACGTACTAATCCTTCCTTTATGCCTAAGGTGGTTTCTAGTGTGGCTTTAAACCAAACTATTCATTTGCCTACTTTCTATGCAGATCCTTAAAATAAAGGGGAAAAGATTTTGCACACTTTAGATGTACACAGGCAATTGCGTTATTATTTGAGCAGGACTAAGGATTTTAGGCAGTCTCAGCAGTTGTTTGTTTCTTTTGCTTTGAGTTCGCAGGGCAAGCCTGTGTCAAAACAAACTATTTCTAGGTGGATTGGGTTCTGCATTGCATTTTGTTATTCCCATCATGGCAAAGAGATTCCAGCTGGGATTAGGCCTCATTCCACTAGGGCTACTGCCACTTCAACAGCATTTCTAAGGGGGGTGGCAACTAAGGATATTTTGGAGGCAGCTACTTGGAGTTCAGTGCATACTTTCTCTAAGCATTACCACCTTCCACTCTACTCTAAGTCTAGGGCTGGTTTTGCCACAGCTATTTTGCAAGGCATGTTATCAGCTCCTGCTTCCTTATGATTTGCCAGCCTCCCTTACCTCTGCTTTGGGATTCTACCCAATAGTTAGGACTGCAGCAATGTGGAATGAAGAACATAGTACAGTTTTGTACCTACCATAAATGTAGATGTTCGAGGATCCACATTGCTGCAGTCCAATTTACCCTCCCTCCTTCCCCTCTGTGTTTAGGGGTGGTTGTGTAGGTGAGGTTATATTCTGGTGCCTTTGTATATATTGTATATATTTTTGGTGCAGGTATGTTTGGTGTGTTTTGGTTTTGGCCTTGTCTTTTTAGGGTCTTCTGACATCTGGGGCAAGAAAAGACTGAGGATATGACGTCGGTCATGCGCATTAGTACCCTGACGTACTGACGTCAGTCTAATGCGCCGTGACCGACGTCAGCCATATACTTTGGTATTCTGGCCGACTGGACAGCGGACTACCCCAATAGTTAGGACTGCAGCAATGTGGATCCTCGAACATCTACATTTATGGTAGGTACAAAACTGTACTTTTTTTCTTGCCTCAGTGGTTTACCGGATGTCAGAAAAAGTGAATAACTGTATTTCTTGTGGGAAACAGATACCGCATAGAGATTATCATACTTTGTGTATTCCTTGTTTGGGGCCTGAGCACGACGTTGTTGGGTGTCGCTTTTGTGCTAGGTTCAATAAGCGCACTATTAAGCGAAGGTTAGATTGTGCCAGGTTGGTCTTTGGGAAGCTGTGCAATTATAATATGCCGTCGGATGCTCCGATGCCCGCTTCTTCGAAGAAGCGCAAAGACAAAGCAGCTAAACCCAGGCAAGAAGAGTCGTCCGTGCGGACGCCGGTTCTTAGAGGTGCCAGTGGAACCGGTGGTTCCGCAGGAGGTTTCTCTGGAGTCCCAGGGGGAGACTTTGTTATTGCAGGATGTGGCCTCTCAGGAGGCAGGTCAGGCTGAGGGGGCTTCTCAGGTTACTGTACTCCCCTCCCTTCCTAGGGTGGTTAGGCCCTCTCCTTCTGTTTCCAAGGCTTCTCCCAGAGGCAGGCCAGGTTTAGCTTCTGTTGGTGTCACTCCTAGTTCTTCAGGGTCTGTGCCCAAGAAGCACATGCTTAAAATGGCAGAAGATTTAATTACTTTGATTAGAGGTTCTTTGCCCCCTCCTGATAAGAGGCCTAGGGTGGAACCAGAGTTGGGGAGTTTTGAGCAGGCTTCGGATGATGTTCTTCATCTCACATTGCTGCAGTCCTAACACTTGGGTAGTCCGCTGTCCCAGTCGGCCCGAATACCAAAGTATAAGGCTGACGTCGGTCAAGGCGCATTTGTCTGACATCAGGACGTCAGGGTACAAATGCGCATGACCGACGTCATATCCTCAGTCTTTTTTGCCGCATGGTCCGATGCAGAAGCAGTATTGCGAGTGCAGGTTGGCGTTCTGAAATTTTCTGAAGTCGGAGTTTCAGACCGAATCAAAGTTGGCTAAGTACCCGTTGGGAATATTTTGTTTTTTTCTTGCCTCAGTATTTAACGGATGTCAGAAAAAGTGAATAACTGTATTTCTTGTGGGAAACAGATACCTCATAGAGATTACCATACCTTGTGTATACCTTGCTTAGGGCCTGAGCACGACGTTGTTGGCTGTCGCTCTTGTGCTAGATTTAACAAACGCACTATTAAGAGAAGATTAGATTGTGCCAGGTTAGTTTTGGGAAGCGTTGTAATTACAACATGCCGTCGGATGCTCCGGCGCCGCTTCGTCTAAAAAGCGCAAGGACAAAGCAGCGAAGCCTAGGGTGGAAGAACCGTCTGTCCCGGACGTCGGTTCTTTAGAGGGCTCGGTGGAGCCGGTGGTTCTACCAGAAGTTCCTTTGGATTCTCAGGGAGAGACTTTACTGTTACAAGATGTGTCCTCTCAGGAGGTAGGCCAGGCTGAAGGGGCTTCTCAGGTAGCTGTTCTCCCCTCCCTCCCTAAGGTGGTTAGGCCCTCCCCTTCTGTTTCCAAGGCTTCTTCTAGAGGCAGGCCAGGGTTAACTTCAGTGGGGGTCTCCCCTAGTTCTTCAGGGTCTTTGCCTAAGAAACATATGCTTAAAATGGCAAAAGATTTGATTACTATGATTAGAGGTTCTATGCCCCCCCCTGATAAGAGGCCTAGGGTGGAACCTGAGCTTGAGAGTTTTGAGCAGTGTTCGGAGGCTTCTGAGTCTTCGGCTGAAGACTTGCAGGAGTATCCTCCTTATTCTGATTCTGATGTAGATGACTCTACACCTTGACTTCTCCTCCTGAGGATTTTCTTTTCAGAGACTCTTCATTCCATGAGGAAGCATTTTAAATGGGAAGCACAAGATCTCTCTGATTCCAGGAAAAGGCTTAGGGAATTATTGTTTCTACCCCAGCATAGGCCTTTAGCTATACCTCCTGTTCTGGATGTGGTAGAGGATGTTTTGCAGAGGCTTCCCTGAACCCTGATTCTTTGCCTCCTGCCCCAGTTAAACCAGATAGGTATTATAGGGTGCCTGAAGCTCATAAGTATCTTTTAAGAGTCCTAGGGCAGACCCAGAAACTGTTTCTCAGGGCCCTAAAGGTGTTAAGGCTTCTGTTGTTAAAAATCCTGTTCCTTCTGATAAAGAGGCAAGGGCTTTGGATAGATGGGGAAAGAAGGTGTATACTTCTTCCACTTTAGCCATGAGGGCTTTGAATTGCCAGTTTCACATGTTGAAATACCAAAATTATCTCCTTTCACAATTGAAGTCTAAGGTAGATGCTCTGGCGGAAGGTATTGAGTGTAAAGAGTTGCAGGATTTAGTTCATGTTTCTGAACAGGTGGGTAAGCATTCCTTGCAATGTGGTTTTGATGCTGTACAGGCCTCTTCGAGGGTGGCAGCCACTGGTTCTGTTCTTCGCAGGCACGCCTGGCTGAGGGATCAGAATTTAGCTGAACATGTAAAGACAAGGATTTTAGATGCTCCTTTACAATCTGATGTGTTATTTGGTGCGCCTGTGGAAGCAGTTTTAAAGAAAATGGAGGACAAGGCTAAGTCTATGCAGACTGTTAAAGATTTTTTGCAGGTTCAGCCTCCAAAGTTTAGTAGAAATTGGCCTACTAAAGGGTGGACTTATCCTTCTTATGATTCCCAGTCTAGGGGCTAGATCTAGACGTGGTAGGGGCAGAGCTCAAGGTTCTTTTAGGCCTAGAACAGGCAGTTCGCCTGCACAGTCTTCTGGTGAGGGCAGGGGTCAGTCCTTTCGTAAGCAGACCCAATGACTTGCCTTTTCAGCTGCCAGAGCCTTCTCGTCTGGCAGCACCTTTGGGAGGAAGGCTGGCACTTTTCAAAGAAAATTGGAGTGTTATTACCCAAGACAGGTGGGTATTGGATATCGTTCACCACGGTTACAGGTTTTATTTCCATACCTTGCCTCCTTTCAAAGGCATGCCAGACATTCCTCCTATACAAAGAAAAGAGGCTCACAAGCAAATTTCTCTGTTACTCCAGATAGGGGCCATTCAGCCGGTTCCTGTGCCAGAAAGGGGCCTAGGATTTTATTCTCGTCTGTTCCTAGTACCAAAAAAGGGGAACACGTGGAGACCAATTTTGGATTTGTCTATCCTCAACACTTATCTGGACATTCCCAAGTTCAAAATGTTGACGTTACAACAGCTTTTACCTCTGCTGGGCAAAGATCACTGGATGGTAACTTTAGATCTCAAGGAGGCTTACCTTCATGTGCCTATCAGACTCAGTTGCAGGAAGTATCTGCGTTTACGAACTGGAAATTCCCATTATCAGATCTCTGCATTGCACTTTGGCTTATCTACTGCGCAGAGTATTCACAAAGTTCTGGCTCCAGTTGTAGCTTTCTTCAGGCTAAAAGGAATACAAATCTATCCTTACTTGGACGACTGTCTGATTCTGGCTCAAGAAAAGGACGAGCTTCTTCAGCATCTGGAATATGTGATAGCAGTGCTAAGATGCCTGGGGTATTCTGTGAGCGAAATAAAGTCCAGGCTAGTACCCTCTCAAGACATGTGCTTTCTGGGTGTGAGACTGAATACAGCAGCCCAGATGGCCTTTTAACCCCGGACAAACAAAAGAATCTTTCCCTTTACTTCCATCAACTATCTCTTCAGTCCGGGCTGACTGCAAGGACAGTCCTTCAAGCCTTAGGGTTCATGGCATCTTGTATTCTGGTGCTTCCCAATGCCAAACTGCATATGAGGAAGCTGCAATGGTATCTAAAAATGTATGGACACAGCACTGCCAGGATTTGGACACTGTCATTCCAATAATACCTTGCATTCAAAAGGAATTTTTGTGGTGGGCTCAGGAATGTCACCTAAACAAGGGACTCTCTGTGACCCGGCCAGAGGCGAGTCAGATTCTAACGACAGATGCCTCAGACACAGCTTGGGAGCTCATCTGAATGGAAAGTGGATACAAGACAAGTGGCCTGCCAGACTACAGCATCTACATATCAACATGAAGGAGATGTTAGCAGTCCAGTTTGCATTAATGGCTTTCAAGGAGTTACTTCTTCCAGGGCAGGTGTTGATTCTAACAGACAACACAACTGTCATGTGGTACATCAACAAGCAAGGGGAACACATTCTTATCCTCTATGCAGGCAAGCAATGATTTTGTGGGAGACTGCGCTCAGTTTGCAGCTAAATCTTCAGGCAAGGTTTCTGCCAGGAGCACAGAACTCCTTAGCAGATGTGTTAAGCAGGCAAATCATGGATCCCCACAGTGGAAACTGGATCTTCATGTATTTGAAAATTGACAGTGTCATGGGAACTCCAGACATAGATCTGTTCGCTTCTCCACTAAACCACCAGCTGCCAAAGTTTTGCACGAAAAGGTTTCATCACACAGCTTGGAAAGTGGATGCTCTTTCGTTCAGTTGGAAAAATCTTCATGTGTATGCCTTTCCACCTCTGCCTCTCCTCCCAAAGGTACTCCTAAAGGTCAGACAAGACAAGCCAAGGATGATTTTGATAGCTCCAGATTGGCCTCGGCAACACTGGTACCCATTACTGAGGAATCTGGTAAGGAAGCCTCCATGGCCTTTACCTTTAATTCCACACCTTTTGTCTCAGAGGACGGTCATCTACTCAATGTCAAGCTTCACTCTCTTCATCTAACAGCCTGGCATATTCTGTTTTGAACCACAGCAGGTCTCAACTTCCTCAACAAGTTTTGAATGTGAATATGGAAGCCAGAAGACCTAGTACACGTAAAGTGTATGCAGAAAAATGGAAGAGATTTTTATTTTGGAGTGCAGCAAAGGATTTGGATGTTTCTGAGCCTAATTTGAGTGTGGCTCTTCAATATCTTACTGAGTTATTGGACAAAGGTTTGTCTTTCTCTTCCATTAAGATTCATGCTGCAGCAATTTCAGCTCACTATGATTGTGACCCACCATTGTTTTCTCATCCTTTGTTCAAGCAATTTCTTAGAGGGCAAAGAATATAAGACCCCACGTAGAGCTCCTACTCCTGCTTGGGACCTCAATTTTGTGTTGGAGAAACTTACTCTACAACCTTTTGAGCCTCAGCTACTGCTGAATTGAAATACTTGTCATGGAAGACTGCTTTTTGTTGGCCATTACTTCTGCAAGAAGGGTTTCTGAATTGCAGGCCCTTATGGCGGTTGAGCCTTTTTGATTTTCATAAGGATAGGGTATCATTACGTACTAATCCTTCATTTATGCCTAAGGTGGTTTCTAGTGTGGCTTTAAACCAAACTATTCATTTGCCTACTTTTTATGCAGATCCCCAAAATAGGGGAAAAGATTTTGCACACTTTAGATGTACACAGGCAGTTGTGTTATTATTTAAGCAGGACTAGGGATTTTAGGCTGTCTCAGCAGTTGTTTGTTTCTTTTGCTTTGAGTTCTCAGGGCAAGCCTGTGTCAAAACAAACTATATCTAAGTGGATTGGGTTTTGCATTGCATTCTGTTACTCCCATCATGGCAAGGAGATTCCAGCTGGGATTAGGCCTCATTCCACTAGGGCTACTGCCACTTCAACAGCATTTCTAAGGGGGGTGGCAACTAAGGATATTTTGGAGGCAGCTACTTGGAGTTCAGTGCATACTTTCTCCAAGCATTACCACCTTCCTCTCTATTCTAAATCCAGGGCTGGTTTTGCCACTGCTGTGTTGCAGGGCATTTTGGCAGCTCCTGCTTCATTATAGTTTAGCCATCCTCCCTTACCTCTGCTTTGGGATTCTACCCAAGTGTTAGGACTGCAGCAATGTGAGATGAAGAACATAGTACAGTTTTGTACCTACCATAAATGTAGATGTTCAAGATCCACATTGCTGCAGTCAACCCTCCCTCCTTCCCTCTCTGTTTAGGGGTGGTTGTGTGTGTGGGGTTCTATTTTTGTAAATTTGTATATATTGTACATATATTAGGTACAGGAGTGTTTGGTGTTTTTTGGGTTTTGGCCTTATCTTTTTAGGGTCTTCTGACATCTGGGGCAAGAAAAGACTGAGGATATGACGTCGGTCATGCGCATTTGTACCCTGACGTCCTGATGTCAGACAAATGCGCCTTGAACGACGTCAGCCTTATACTTTGGTATTCGGGCCGACTGGGACAGCGGACTACCCAAGTGTTAGGACTGCAGCAATGTGGATCTTCGAACATCTACATTTATGGTAGGTACAAAACTGTACTTTTCAGAGTCTTCGGCTGAAGACCTGCAGGAGTATTCTCCTTATTCTGATTCTGATGGGGATGATTCTACTCCTTCTGCTTCTCCTCCAGAGGATTTTTCTTTTTCAGAGACTCTTCATTCCATGAGGGAACATTTTAAGTGGGAAGGTCAGGACTTCTCTGATTCCAGGAAAAGGCTTAGGAATTTTGTTTTACCCCAGCATAGGCCTTTGGCTATACCTCCTGTTCTGGATGTTGTGGAAGATGTGTTTGCAGAGGCTTCACTTAATCCTGATTCTTTGCCTCCTGCTCCTGTTAAACCGGATAGGTATTACAGGGTGCCTGAAGCTCATAAATTTCTTTATAAGAGTCCTAAGGCGGACCCAGAAACTGTTAGTCAGCGACCTAAAGGTGTCAAGGCCTCTGTTGTAAAAAATCCGGTTCCTCCAGATAAAGAAGCCAGGGCTTTGGATAGATGGGGAAAGAAAGTCTATACTTCTTCCACCTTAGCTATGAGGGCTTTGAATTGCCAGTTTCACATGTTGAAATATCAAAACTATCTACTGTCTCAATTGAAGTCTAAGGTAGATGCTCTGGCGGAAGGTATTGAGTGTAAAGAATTACAAGATTTGGTGCATGTTTCTGAACAGGTGGGTAAGCATTCTTTACAATGTGGTTTTGATGCTGTACAGGCCTCGTCTAGGGTGGCTGCCACTGGGTCAGTTCTTCGCAGGCACGCCTGGCTGAGGGATCAGAATTTATCTGACCATGTTAAGACAAGGATTTTAGATGCTCCTTTACAGTCTGATGTGTTGTTTGGTGCACCTGTGGAGGCAGTCTTAAAGAAAATGGAAGACAAGGCTAAGTCTATGCAGACTGTTAAAGATTTTTTGCAAGTTCAGCCTCAAGTTTAGTAGGAATTGGCCTGCTAAGGGGTGGGCGTACCCTTCTCATGATGCAAAGTCTAGGGGTAGGTCTAGCCGTGATAGGGGCAGAGCTCAGGGCTCTTTCAGGCCTAGAACAGGAGTTCACCTGCACAGTCTTCGGTGAGGGCAGGGGCCAGTCCTTTCGTAAACAGGCCCAATGACCTACCTTTTCAGCTGCCAGAGCCTTCTCGTCTGGCAGCACCTTTGGGAGGAAGGTTGGCACTCTTCAAGGAAAATTGGAGTTTAATTACCCAAGACAGATGGGTTTTAGATATCATACACCAAGGTTACAAGTTTTATTTCCATACCTTGCCTCCTTTCAAAGGCATGCCAGGCGTTCCTCCTCAGCAAAGAATAGAGGCTCACAAACAAATTTCTCTGCTGCTTCAAATAGGGGCCATACAGCCGGTCCCTCTGCCAGAAGTGGGCCTAGGATTTTATTCTCGCCTGTTCCTAGTACCAAAGAAGGGGAACACGTGGAGACCAATTTTGGATTTATCTATCCTCAACACTTATCTGGACATTCCCAAGTTCAAAATGTTGACGCTACAACAGCTTTTACCTCTGCTGGGCAAAGATCACTGGATGGTGACTCTGGATCTCAAGGATGCTTACCTTCATGTTCCTATCAGACTAAGTTGCAGGAAGTATCTGCGTTTTCGAGCTGGGACTTCTCATTATCAGTTCTCTGCATTGCCCTTTGGCTTATCTACTGTGCCCAGAGTGTTCACGAAAGTTCTGGCTCCAGTGATAGCTTTCTTCAGGCTAAAAGGAATACAGATCTATCCTTATTTGGACGATTGCCTGATTCTGGCTCAAGGAAGGGACGAACTTCTTCATCATTTGCAATATGTGATAGCAGTGCTAAGATGCCTGGGGTATTCTGTGAACGAAATAAAGTCCAGTCTAGTACCCTCTCAGGACATGTGCTTTCTGGGTGTGAGACTGAATACAGCATCCCAGATGGCCTTTTTGACCCCGGACAAACAAAAGAATCTTTCCCTTTACTTCCATCAATTGTCTCATCAGTCCAGGCTGACTGCAAGGACAGTCCTTCAAGCCTTGGGGTTCATGGCATCTTGTATTCTGGTGCTTCCCAATGCCAAACTGCATATGAGGAAGCTACAATGGTATCTCAAAAATGTATGAACGCAGCACTGCCAGGATATGGACACTGTCATTCAGATAATACCTTGCATTCAAAAGGAATTTTTCTGGTGGGCTCAGGAATGTCACCTAAACAAGGGACTCTCTGTGACCCGGCCAGAGGCGAGTCAGATTCTAACGACAGATGCCTCAGACAAAGCTTGGGGGAGCTCATCTAAATGGAAAGTGGATACAAGACACGTGGCTTGCCAGACTACAACATCTACATATCAACTTGAAGGAGATGTTAGCAGTCCAATTTGCATTAATAGCTTTCAAGGATTTACTTCTTCCAGGGCAGGTGTTGATTCTAACAGACAACACAACTGTCATGTGGTACATCAACAAGCAAGGGGAACGATTCTTATCCTCTATGCAGGCAAGCAATGATTTTGTGGGAGACTGCTCTCAGTTTACAGCTAAATCTTCAGGCAAGGTTTCTGCCGGGAGCACAGAACTCCTTAGCAGATGTGTTGAGCAGGCAATTATGGATCCCCACAGTGGAAATTGGATCCTCATGTATTTCAGAAATTGACAGTGTCATGGGGAACTCCAGACATAGATCTGTTCGCTTCTCCACTAAACTACCAGCTGCCAAAGTTTTGCCCAAAAAGGTTTCATCCCACAGCCTGGAAAGTGGATGCTCTTTCTTTCAATTGGAGCAATCTTCATGTGTATGCCTTTCCACCTCTGCCTCTCCTCCCAAAGGTACTCCTAAAGGTCAGACAGGACAAGCCAAAGATGATTTTAATAGCTCCAGATTGGCCTCGACAGCACTGGTACCCATTACTGAGAAGTCTGGTGCAGGAGCCTCCATGGCCTTTGCCTTCGATTCCACACCTGCTGTCTCAGGAGAACAGTCATTTACTCAATGTCAAACTTCACTCTCTTCACCTAACAGCCTGGCATATTCTGTTTTGAACCCTGGAGGTCTCAGCTTCCACAGCACGTTTTGAATGTTATTTTGGAGGCCAGAAGGCCTAGTACAAGGAAAGTGTCGCAGATAAATGGAAGAGATTTTTATTTTGGAGTACAGCAAAGGGATTTGATGTTTCTGAGCCTAATTTAAGTGTGGCTCTTCAATATCTTACTGAGTTACTGGACAAAGGTTTGTCCTTCTCTTCTATTAAGGTTCATGCTGCAGCAATTTCTGCTCACTATGACTGTGACCCACCATTGTTTTCTCATCCTTTGTTTAAGCAATTCCTTAGAGGGGCAAAGAATATAAGACCCCCACGTAGAGCTCCTACTCCTGCTTGGGATCTCAATTTTGTGTTGGAGAAACTTACTCTACAACCTTTTGAGCCTGCAGCTACTGCCGAGTTGAAATATTTATCATGGAAGACTGCTTTTTTGTTGGCCATTACCTCTGCAAGAAGGGTTTCTGAATTACAGGCCCTTATGGCGGTTGAGCCTTTCTTAATTTTCCATAAGGATAGGGTATGTTTGAGTACTAATCCTTCCTTTATGCCTAAAGTGGTTTCTAGTGTGGCTTTAAACCAAACTATTCATTTGCCTACTTTTTATGCAAACCCCCAAAATAAAGGGGAAAAGATTTTGCACACTTTGGATGTACACAGGCAGTTGCGATATTATTTGAGCAGAACTAAAGGGTTCAGGCAGACTCAGCAGTTATTTGTTTCATTTGCTTTGGGTTCTCAGGGCAAGCCTGTGTCAAAACAAACTATTTCTAAGTGGATTGGGTTTTGTATTGCTTTCTGTTATTCCCATCATGGTAAGGAGATTCCAGCTGGGAGTAGGCCTCATTCCACTAGGGCTACTGCCACTTCTACAGCCTTTTTAAGGGGGGTGGCAACTAAAGATATTTTGGAGGCAGCTACTTGGAGTTCAGTGCATACTTTCTCTAAGCATTATCACCTTCCACTTTACTCTAAATCTAGGGCTGGTTTTGCCACTGCTATTTTACAGGGCATTTTGGCAGCTCCTACTGCTTTATAGTTTTGCCATCCTCCCTTACCTCTGCTTTGGGATTCTACCCAAGTGTAAGGACTGCAGCAATGTGAGATGAAGAACATAGTACAGTTTTGTACCTACCATAAATGTAGATGTTCAAGATCCACATTGCTGCAGTCATTTACCCTCCCTCCTTCCCTCTGTAGTTAGAGGCGGTTGTATGGGTTGGGTTGTACATTTTGTGTATATTGTATATATTGTACATATAATTAGTGCAAGGGTGGTTGGTTGGTTTTGCTGTCTTTTGGTTTTGACCTTTGTTTTTAGGGTCTTCTGACATCTGGGGCAAGAAAAGACTGAGGATATGACGTCGGTCATGCGCATTTGTACCCTGACGTCCTGATGTCAGTCTTAAGCGCCTTGACCGACGTCAGCCTAATACTTTGATATTCGGGCCGACCGAGGACAGCGGACTACCCAAGTGTAAGGACTGCAGCAATGTGGATCTTCGAACATCTACATTTATGGTAGGTACAAAACTGTACTTTATGTAGTACATAAACAAGCGGGGGGAACCCATGTATACCCTCTCTGCAGACTAGCCATGGCTCTGTGGAACACAGCCTTGAGCTACCAAGTGCACCTACAGGCTCAATTCCTGCCAGGACAGCTAAATACACTGGCAGATGATCTAAGCAGAAATCTCATGGATTCACACAAGTGGAAACTGGAACCAAAGACATTCAAGATTTTGATAAACAAATGGGGGAGCCCAGAGATGGACCTGTTTGCCTCCCCCCAGAACTACCATTTGGACAAATTCTGCACAAGGACTCCCCACAAACATGCTTGGAAAGTGGATGCCCTGTCCTTCACCTGGAAAAATCTATCAGTTTATGCCTTTCCTCCTCTGCCTGTCCTCTCCAAGGTACTACTAACGATCAAACAGGACAAACCAAGGATGATACCGATTGCACCAGACTGGCCACACCCAACACTGGTACCCCCTGTTGCACAGTGTGACACTGCTGGCACCATGGCACCTGCCTCAGACCCCTACCCTGCTGTCCCAGCAGAAGGGCCAGATTCTGCGCCCTCAGCTTCAAACCCTGAACCTGGCAGCCTGGCTAATTACCTGATCTCTCCGTTACCATCCCTCAGTAAACAAGTGTTGGATGTCATTCTGGAGGCAAGGAGGCCTAGTACTAGAAAATCTTATACTGAAAAATGGAAAAGATTCTGTTCCTGGAACCAAACTCAGGGGATGAGCACAGCAGCGCCCAATTTACCTCAGATTCTTCAATACTTAAGTGAAATGCTTCACAAGGGCCTTTCTTTTTCCTCCATCAAAATTCATGCCTCAGCCATTTCAGCTCATTGTAACACACAACCACCCCTCTTCTCTCATCCACTGCTCAAGCAGTTCCTCAGTGGGGCCAAAAACTTAAGACCACCCAGGAGAGCCCCTACTCCAGCCTGGGACCTTAACCTTGTATTGGAAAAACTTACTCTATCTCCTTTTGAGACAGCTGTAAATGCAGAGTTAAAATTCCTTTCTTGGAAGACAGCCTTCCTTTTAGCCATCTCTTCAGCAAGAAGGGTGTCTGAATTACAAGCCCTTATGGCAGTGGAGCCTTTCATCATCTTACATGTGGACAGGGTGTCCCTCCTTCATGCCCAAGGTAGTATCCAATGTGTCTCTTAATCAGTCCATTCATTTGCCAACCTTCTTTTTCTAATCCACAAAACAAAGGGGAATGGATGCTGCACTCCTTAGATGTGCACAGACAACTTAGATTTTACTTGGACAGGTCTAAACCTCTCAGGAAATCCGAACAGCTGCTGGTGGCATTTGCTGCAGGGGCAGAGGGGAAGGCCATTTCAAAGCAAACCATGTCTAAATTGATAGGCCATTGCATTCATTTCTGCTATAAGCACTATGGAAAACCTATCCCACAGGGGATAAGACCACATTCAACTAGGGCTGCATCTACCTCTACAGCCTTTCTCAGAGGTGTCCCTACCAGAAACATCCTAGAAGCTGCTACCTGGAGTTCTGCACATACTTTCACCAAGCATTGCCATTTACCAATTTTTTCTAAATCTAGAGCTGGTTTTGCCACTGCAGTCTTGCAGGGCTTTATAGCTAGTCCTAATGCTATCTAATTTCCTCCTCCCATCCTTAGCTTTGGGAATCTACCCAAATGTGATGACTGCAACAGTGAAATACGAAGAACATAGTACAGTTGTGTACACTTGCCATAAATGTAGATGTTAGAGTGTATTCACTGTTGCAGTCCAGGTTACCCTCCCTCCAGCCCCCTGACTTCTTTTGGCTATACATCTATTCCTTTTTACTATGCTTAAAAGTTTTTTGGTGTATTTGCTTTTTTGTTGGAGGTGTATAACCTTGTATATATATTTAATTGCTTCCCATTATGGGGGTACCCGACATCTGGGGCAAGAAAAACTGATGTAATGGCATCAGCTGCATGCTTTATACCCCTGACTACCTGACGTCATGGAAGATGAGACAGCAACCAACGCAGGACCCAAGACTTTGATAATCAGGCCGACTGAGGGCTACTGCAAGCAGATAACCCAAATGTGATGACTGCAACAGTGAATACACTCGAACATCTACATTTATGATAAGTGTACACAACTGTACTTTTCAGTCCCAGACGTCTAAATGCATCAGAGACCATCTTACTAAATACTGGCCCTCCTACCTGAATAAGATGACAGTAAACCTGCCAAGGTTAAGAAGACAAAGTTCAGAAAGGAATGGCAGGCTAAGTCTAAGAAGCCTGAGGGATGCCAAGGTCATCTCTCTGAGAATGTACAGCCATATTTTGACTGCCACTTCCCTCTTCAGCAAAGTCCCACCCCAATGCAGTATTCCACCTCCATCAACCTCCAAGGACATCTGACTTTGTTTGTGAAAAACTACAAAAATACAGCGGCTCTTAAATATCTTGCAGCAAGGCCATCAACTCCAGTTTCTTAGTAGACCAAAGTTGGGAGGGGGCCATCCCTTCAGTCCTAAGGGACCAATTTCCACTAATACCTCTCTTCTAAACAGAAAAAAAAATTACTAGAACGGGGGGCATAGAGAGTAACTAAAACCGAGGAACACTTAAGCTACTTTTCAGGATTGTTCCCTGTGCCTAGGAAAGAAGACACATAAACATCAGATGTTATGTAGTCCATTCTTGCCTACATTCTTACCCGTGGGTCCAGAGCCGAACCTCGGCTCCAACTCGGCCATACTCTAGCTCGAAGTCTTTCAATTAGCTGGGCTAAGAAGGTATCCCATGCTGCACTGCTCCCTTTCCCCAGATCTCATTTGCCGCTTGTATAGCTCGGACGTGGTCTCGCTCTTGGCTGTGGCTAAGTATCACTTTTGTCTTTATTGACAGTTTTTTGCTTATAAAATAAAAAGCTATTTTCATAGCTGTGTGTTGTGTGTCTCTACTGATCTAACCCTTGGTAAAAAAGTTGTTTTCTGGTATTATTGTCCTTTGTGGTGTTCCGCTAACTGTTTCCCCTACGGGCTAGGCCCGTTTCAGTTAGAGGACCTAGTCCGCCCCTTCTTCAGTGATGTCCTTCATGGATGCATCTGCAGTCATAACAACTGGGTTGTCCTGTCGTCAGGCAGCCCTTCAGTCGGCCGGATTCCAAAGTCCGGGTCCGGCTTCGGCTGATGTCGCACTTCACCCGACGTCATCTCTGTTGGTCTTCGGGTATAAAGGCATCAGCCGACGCCATTTTCCTCAGTCTTTCTTGCCGCGTGGCGCCCGAAGCAGAAGCTGTATCAGTTAACAAAAAAGCTATCCTCTGATGAATCTATTGATAAGAAATATGTATTAGAAATGGTAAATAACATACAACAGGTTAGTAACCATTCCTTAAAATGTGGCTATGATGCACTGGAGGCTTCATTTAGATCAGCCATGACTGGCACAGTGATAAGAAGGCATGCATGGCTAAAGGAACAAGCTTTACCGGATCATGTTAAAGCTAAGTTATTAGATGCTCCTATGGATAAGACCAGCTTGTTTGGTACACCTGCCCAGCAGGTAATGAAGAAAATGGAAGAAAAGGCAAAATCTGTTCAAACGGTTAAAGATTTCTTGCAGGTTCAACCCCCAAGGTTTAGCAGGAACTGGCCTGCCAGAAATTGGTCCTTTCCTGTCTCCACAAGATCCCAAAGGGGCTGGAATAGACGTTCCAGAGTCAGAAACCTGTCATGAGGAGGTGCCTAGAGAGGACGACAGTGGCAAGGTAACAACAGAGGCACAGACACAACCACTGCCACTACAACAACACAACCACAGTGACTTAACTCTAAATCCGCCTACCAGGGAACAAATAGCAGCTCCATTAGGCGGCAAATTAACCTTATTTTCAAAGAACTGGCACTATATCACAAAAGACAAGTGGATTTTACAAACCATAGATCAAGGTTACCGGTTCCACTTCCACACTTTACCAGTCAAAAGAGGAATGCCAAATCTACCTCCAAATCAAGAAACAGAGGCTCTACAACATGTAATGCAGTTAGCAAACATGAGAGCTGTGGAAAGAGTGCCAACAACAGAACGAGGAAAGGGATTCTACTCCAGACTATTCCTAGTTCCAAGAAAGGAAAAAAGTTGGAGACCTATTCTCGACCTGTCCACCTTAAATACATACATCATTGTCCCAAAATTCAAAATGCTGACCCTACAGCAACTTCTTCCCATGCTGGGCAAGGAGTGTTGGCTGGTAACTCTAGATCTCAAGGAGGCATACCTGCACGTCCCCATTCGACCAATCTGCAGAAGATACCTCAGATTTCTTGCAGGATCAGAGCATTATCAATTCTCAGCATTGCCCTTTGGCTTATCTACTGCGCCCAGAGTATTCACAAAATGCCTGGCATCAGTAATCGCCCACTGCAGGCTACAGGGAATTCAAATTTACCCATACCTGGACGACTGCCTGCTACAAGGGGACAACAAAAGCAAGCTGACAACAGATTTACAAAGGGTCATTTACTTGCTACAAGCACTGGGATACACAGTCAATTTACAAAAATCAAGGCTGATACCATCCCAAACAAGGACATTCTTGGGCGCGGAATTGGACACAGTAAAACAAATGGCATTCCTAACTGCAGAAAAACAAAAAGAACTCGCTCTTTACTTCTTGGCACTAACAAAACAGAACAAGTTAACAGCAAGAAAAGTACTGCAGGCCTTGGGCTTCATGGCATCATGCATAATCTTGGTCCCACTTGCCAGACTACATATGAGAAAACTACAGTGGTACCTAAAGAATTTATGGTCCCAACACAGACACAGCCTAGAAACAGAAATTCCACTAATTCCATGCTTAAAACAGGAGTTCCTATGGTGGGCTCAAGCATGCCAGTCAAACCCAGGGCTACCCTTTCGCAGATGTCAAGCAAGCCAGACCATCACAACAGGCGCTTCAGACCTAGGATGGGGGCCCACATGCTGGACAAATGCGTGCAAGGATTGTGGGCGAGGATCAACTTCACCTGCACATCAACCTAAAAGAAATGCTGGCAGTAAAACTGGCAATCCAAAAGTTCAGACCATTTCTCAAAGAGGGCCAGTTGATGATAAGGACAGACAACACCACAGTCATGTGGTACATCAACAAACAGGGAGGCACTCATTCATACCCCCTATGCAGAATGACTTTGGAGCTGTGGAACCTGGCACTCAGCTACAACATCCAGTTACAGGCAATATTTGTACCGGGAAAAGAAAATACTCTAGCAGACATATTAAGCAGAACCACATCGGATGCCCACGAATGGATGCTACACCCGGACATCAAGACCATCTCAAAGAAATGGGGAATGCCTCAGATAGATCTATTCGCTTCCCCTCTCAATTACCAGCTCAAAAAATTCTGCACAAGGACATTCCACCCACTAGCATGGAAAGTGGATTCGCTCTCCTTCAGCTGGAAAGGCCTAACAGCATATGCATTCCCACCTCTTCCCTTGATACACAAGGTATTACTAAAAATCAAGGAAGAACGTCCAAGGATAATCCTGATAGCTCCAAACTGGCCAAGACAACACTGGTACCCACTGCTGAGGAGCATGTCTCGGAACAATATGTGGCCAATACCCCTGATGCCTTTGATGTTAACTCAGAACAACTACAGCATCATGCATCCAAACCTAACAACGTTGCAACTGACTGCATGGAACATCACATAGCAGCAGCTAATCCAGAACTTTCCCAAAGAGTTAAAGACATTATTCTTGAAGCCCGCAGACCTTCAACAAGAAGGAACTATGCAGGAAAATGGAAAAGGTTTGTCATTTGGAGTACTGAAAGAGGAAAAGATGTGTCAAACATAGATATGCCTAACATTCTGGAGTATCTGGGCGAACTTCTACATTCAGGCCTGTCCTACTCCTCCATCAAGATACATGCATCAGCTATATCAGCAGAATACAGCTTTGATCCACCTGTTTTTTCACACCCTTTACTCAGGCAGTTCCTCAGAGGAATCAAGAATGTAAAACCTCCAAGGAAACCACCATTGCCAGCTTGGGACTTGAACTTTGTGCTAGAAAAGTTGACACTATCACCCTTTGAACCAGCAGCAACAGCAGACCTACAGCATCTATCGTGGAAAACGGCCTTCCTACTGGCAATAACCTCAGCCAGGAGGGTTTCTGAACTTCAGGCCCTAATGGCAGTACAACCCTTCCTAATCTTCCACCAAGATAGAGTGTCCATGAGGACTAATCCTACATTTATGCCTAAGGTGGTATCCAGAGTGTCTTTAAACCAGGCAATCCACCTACCTACCTTCTTTCCCAACCCACAAAACAGAGGGGAAAGAATACTGCATACCTTGGATGTACATAGACAGCTACGCTACTACTTGGACAGAACAAAAAGTAGCAGAAAAACTGACCAGCTTTTGTAGCCTATGCAACAGGAAGGGAAGGAAAAGCTATTTCCAAACAGACAATCTCCAAATGGATAGGAAATTGCATACGATTCTGTTACTCCTTCCATGGAAAACCAATTCCACAGAACATAAGACCTCATTCTACAAGGACAACAGCCACTACCACAGCCTTCTTACGAGGAGTGGCAACCAAAGACATTATTGAGGCGGCTACTTGGACCTCCGTGCATACATTTGCCAAGCATTATAATTTGCCTCTATATTCCAGATCCCGAGCAGGGTTTGCCACTGCTGTACTGCAAGGGATCCTAAACACACCATAATCTAGTTTTTCCTCCTCCCCTAGTTGGCTATGGTATTCTACCCAGTTGTTATGACTGCAGATGCATCCATGAAGGACATAGTACAGTTGTGTACCTACCATAAATGTAGATGTCCGAACTGGATAGCATCTGCAGTCAGGATTACCCTCCCTCCTTCCCCTCTGTGGTACTCCTAGGGTGTTTACCCTCCTAATAGCTAGCTGGTGGGGAGTCTTTTATGGTGTATTTGTTTGTTTATATGTACATACATGCTTATTTTTGTGTTTACCTCTATCTTTTTGGAAACATTGGCATTTATCCAAATTTTAGCCTTCAAGAGGGCTACTGGCATCTGGGGCAAGAAACACTGAGGAAAATGGCGTCGGCTGATGCCTTTATACCCGAAGACCAACAGAGATGACGTCGGGTGAAGTGCGACATCAGCCGAAGCCGGACCCGGACTTTGGAATCCGGCCGACTGAAGGGCTGCCTGACGACAGGACAACCCAGTTGTTATGACTGCAGATGCTATCCAGTTCGGACATCTACATTTATGGTAGGTACAAAACTGTACTTTTCTTGTTAGTTTAGTAGGTACCTATCCTTCGGGCTAGGACCATTTAAATTAGAGGACGTAGTCTTTCCGTGTGTTTCCTGTTGAGACCGATCAAGTTAGAGGTCTTGTGTATTTTGTCTGTTGTGGTTTTGCTTAGTTCCCACGCTTTATATATATTAATGGTTGACTGTTATTAACGGTTGTTTTTTTCTTTCATCATGTCTAAGGATACGAAAGAGCATAAGCCCTCGGGCTTTAAGAAGTGTTCTAAATGTGGTTATAAGATGTCCATCACTGATGGACACTCTCTCTGTGTTTATTGTCTGGGGGCTATTCACCTCCAGGAATCTTGTACTTTTTGCCATGCATTTAGCCCGCGTGTTTTTCAGGAGAGGAAGAACAAACTAATTTGGAAAGGACTTTTGAAACCCTCCTTCGAGGAGGATTTGGGAAGGGCTTCTAGCTTTAAGTCCTCTCCCTCTAAGGCAAAAAAGCGTTCTCCGGCACCATCTGTATCCTCAGAGCTTCCCGAGAAAGTAGTGAAATCTTCTGTGGCATCCTCGGCTCCACTATCCTCGGAGCCGCAGGAAGTTAGTATATTGACCGAATTTGCTTCGGCTCCTAGTCCCTCTGAGCCGATTACGGAGGTGCTAGTTTGGAGCTGGTCTCCAAATTTTAGGCCGTTCTCCCCTCTTCATAGGTCTCCTTCGGAGAGGATATCTAGATCTCCTTCCTTATCTTCTAGGTCCTCCAGGACTCTCTCAGATGTGGATGTAGATAAAGTGGTGTAGAGACTTCTCCAGTCACCAGTTCTGGCAAAATTGTTTTCGGCTCCAGCCCAGTCGGCTCCGGAGCCTGTCACCCAACCAGCGTCAATACTTCCTCTGATCGAATCTCATCTTTCGGAGCCGGAGTGGTCGGCGCTGTCAGATGTCCCTAGGTCGGCTCCGATGGCCCATCCTGACTTATCGGCTCCGGCTTCAGCTCCGACCCCATCTGCTCTGTCCATGGGGTCCAGGACTCATGGTTCCTCTGGTCGCTTTTCGGCTCCTAGCCTCCCTCTCGGTGCTTCGGCTCGGGGAATCCTGACCCCTGCGTCGGCTTCGGACCTTGTCCCTTCTGCTCCGAGGTCTTCCATGGTTGGTCGATCTTCAGAGCCGGGGGGACCAGCTTTCGAGGCCATGCAGAGCGCACTGGCCAGGTCCTCAGCGACATCATTCGGCACTGACACTCTGTCCCCTCCAGCTCCGGTGCTGGTCTCTGATCGCCCTCTATCTTTCGACAGCGGAGACCCAAGGCCTCAGGATACCCCCATGAGTGGTCCCCTTCTTTCTGAGGGCCCCTCCGTGTTTTTGCCTGAGGAGCCACCCAGGAAAAGAACGTGCAAGAGGAAGCACATTGACTCCCAAGATGAGTCCCTCACGTCAGACACTGACCTCGATGAATTGGAGGGGTCCCCCAAGTAATCCTCTGAGGATGTCTCTTTCTCTGACATCCTGGAAATTTTGAAGCAGAGGGGTGACTGGCCCTCCAAAGCTCCCTCTGAGGATTAGTCTGTGTTCCTGAAGGCCTTTGGGGCTCAGCCTTCTGCCTCCTGGGTGTCTCCACCCTTCGAGCTTTTAGATCGGGTTTGTCGAAGGGTGTGGGGAAACCCCTGACTCTGTGGAACCAGTCCCCAGGAGACCCAACAAATTCTTGTCCGCCCCCTCTGACAAAGAGTTTTCTATCCAAGGGAGTTTCTGTAGATGCCATTGTGGTGGCAGTGGCCACCAAGAAGGAACTGGCTGAAAATTCGTCTACCGTCCATCCTCCTAACAAGGAGTCTAGGACCATGGACTGGTACGGGAAACGTATGTTTTCTTCAGCGGCCTTTATACTGCTGTCACTGAATTACTTATTTCATTTTACACGGCTCCAAAGAGATCTCCTGAAAGAGCTTGGAGATACTCTACAGGGTGACGTTTCTGATGCGGTGCCTCAGAAGGTCAACGCTCAGATGTCTACCCTCAACTCTATTGCTAACTCCTCTATGAGGCTGATCTCTTTTGCAGCCGAAGGAGCGGGTAGGGCAGCGAGTTCGGGAGTTGCCCTTAGGAGACACTCCTGGATACGCCTCTGTAATTTCAAGGAGACCTTCAAG
Organism: Protopterus annectens; assembly: GCF_019279795.1. NCBI lineage: Eukaryota > Metazoa > Chordata > Ceratodontiformes > Protopteridae > Protopterus > Protopterus annectens. The sequence continues at coordinate 1,320,536,553 of NC_056733.1, forward strand.
TCTACGTTCACCAATGCCCGTTTCATGGCTCCTCCTTATTCGGAACCAAGGTGAAGGACACTCTCACTAGGTGCGAGCAAGAGGGAAAAACTCTGTCTGCTGTGGGAGTCCATTTTTCCCTACCCTCTAGGCCTTATCCCAAGACCCAGAGGGGTGGGAAGATGTGGTTCAAAAAATCGCAGAGATTTTTTCATGACGCACAAGGTGAGTCCCCCCCTCCAGAGGCAGGGGAGGGGGTGGTAATTCTGGTAGACGCCGCCCTAGGGGCAGAGGAGGCCCACGTAACCAGGGAGACCGCAATTCCTTTCGTGGTTCTCCCTGCCAACGCTCCTGATGGGAGGCCCAACTGTGCATTTCTGCAGCCAGTCGGGGGTCGCATTTCATTATACCCAGAAGCCTGGCAAAGTATAACTCAGGACCAATGGGTATTGATATCGCATTCCCTTCTCTTCAGCTCCCCCTCCGATCAAAAAAATCCTAGATGTTCCACCCAATCAAAGGGATTCCGCAGCTTCAGAGGTTTTAAAGCTGCTAGAAAAAGGAGCCATCCAGCCTGTCCCCTCCGACCAGATCGGATTAGGGACTTACTCCAGATTCTTTTTGGTGCCGAAAAGAACAGGGGACCTAAGACCCATTTTGGATCTCAGCAGATTGAAGACCCATGTAAAGAAGTCCAAGTTCCGAATGGTCACATTGCAATCTATTCTCCCATTGTTGGGAAAAGAAGTGTGGATGTGCTCCATCGACCTCAAAAATGCTTACTACCACATAAAGATGGACAGGGCATCCAGAAGTCATTTACGCTTCCGGCTGGGAGCCAGTCATTTTCAGTTTCGCGCCCTGCCCTTTGGTCTCACCACAGCCCCCAGGGTGTTCACCAAATGCATGGCAGTGGTAACGGCTCACTTGAGATGTCAGGGATTCCAAGTGTTTCTTTACCTGGAAGACCGCTCCTTTCTGCCACCACCAGGCATCTACTCCGACAAACCAGCAAAGCCACGATCAAACTGTGTCAACAATTAGGCATAACTCTAAATTGAGAAAAGTCTGTCTTGTTGCCCTCGCAGCGTGTCACCTTTATAGGCGCCGAGTTAGACACCGTGCTCATGAGGGCGTTCTTACCAAGAGAAAGGATTCAAAGTTTACAACAGCAGGTGTACGCGTTACTCCCTTTGAGAAGAGTGAAGGCAAGATTGAACCTCAAATTGTTGGGCACGATGGCTGCTACAATTATGCTGGTTCTCTTGGCGAGGCTACACATGAGGCTCCTTCAGTGGCTACTCTTCGCCCAGTGGTCTCTGCAACATCTTCCTCTTTCTCATCTCAATAATCATAGACAGGTGCAAGAAGCATCTACACTGGTGGCTTCACACCAGCAAACTCGACGCGGGAAAACCCTTCGTTCCATCCCCTCTGGTTGCCACAGTGACCACGGATGCCTCCCAGATAGGGGGGGGGGCATTATCTAGGCAGGACAGTCCAGGGCACGTGGCAGGAACACGAGATGCATCTGCATATCAATGTCCTGGAGATGAGAGCAGTGCTACTAGTGTTGCAAGAACTTCAGAGCTTTCTTCCTCTTGGGACAATTGCGATCCACACAGACAATATGTCGGTGTTATGGTATCTAAACAAACAGGGAGGAACTAAGTCATATCCCTTTGCAGAGAGGCCATGCGAGTGTGGCAGTGGGCAGTGGTTTCCCAACGTTTTCTTGTAGCAACGCACATTTTGGGGAAGTCCAATGTGATTGCCGACAGGTTGAGCAGAGCGATTCTGATGCCTCACGAGTGGTCCCTGAACAATCAGGTTGCGGAGCAGATTTTCCGCAGGTGGCGTCAGCCTTGCTGCGACCTATTTGCCAGCCCCCTCAATACCAAATGCAGCAGCTACTTCTCCCTTATCCACCCTCAGGGGGAGTCACTCAGGGACGCTCTAGTTCACGATTGGCCCTCCGGTCTACTGTATGCCTTCCCTCCTGTTCCTCTGCTGACAAAGGTTATTCAGAAAGCACAGTCTTTGGGAAGCAAAATGATTCTGATTGCTCCACACTGGCCTCATCAAATTTGGTTCCCCTTCCTCCATCCTTACCTAGTGGACGCCCCCTGGATTCTGGAACCTCAACCAGATTTGCTGACTCCTATGTCAGGGCAGCTCCATCCCTCTCTTCAGACCCTCCGGCTGACAGCCTGGCTCCTCCACTTCCATCATTAGTCAGGCTTCATCATTTTTCGCCGGAAGTGGTTCATATTCTGTCTTCTTCCCATAAGCCTTCCACCAGAAAAATCTATTCTAGCAAATGGAAGATAATTTCCATCTGGGCGTATGCAAGACAAATTGATCCTTATACAGCTCCAATTTCGTCAGTCCTGGAGTTCCTCTCCATGCTTTTCAACCAAGGATCAGCGGCCACAACTATTAAAGTCCAGTGGCAGCTATTTCCACTTTTTACGTCGCTGATGAGCCTAGTCTCATGGCACATAGACTTTGTAAGGCATTCCTGAAGGGCACTGTGCTGCTTCGTCCTCCAGTTTTTGAACCAGTTATGCCTTGGGACTTAAATTTTGTTCTACAATATCTCACTTCACCCACCTTCGAACCTGCAGCCACTTGTGATTTAAAATATTTGACTTGGAAGACAATGTTTTTAGTAGCCATCTCTTCAGCCAGAAGTGTCTCGGAGCTTCAAGCCTTATCAGTTAGACCACCTTACTTGATTTTTCATAAGGACAGGGTTTCTCTCAGACCTAACCCTTCCTTCCTACTGAAAGTGGCTTCCGTCAGTAATCTAAACCAATCCATTGAACTACCTGTATTCTTTCCAGAGTTCTCGAACAAGGTAGAATTTAGATTTCATCAGCTGGATGTGCACAGACAATTACGATTCTATTTACATAGAACGAAGGAGCTCAGAAAATCGGATCAGTTGTTTGTCTCATTTTTTAGAAAACAGGATTGGATCTCCTGCTTCCAAAGTCACTTTGTCCAGATGGATTTCCAGTTGTATTTCATTCATTTATGCTTCAGGTGGCAAGGATTTACCATTTTGAGTGAAGGCTCATTCTACCCGATCTGTGTCTACATCTACAGCCTTTCAGGCCAGGTTGTCTATGGATGATATTTGTGCTGCGGCTACATGGGCATCTCCTCACACCTTTGTTAACTCACTACAAGTTGGATTTGGTGTCCAGAGGAAGGTGGTTCCACAGTGCTCAGGAGTATTTTCCACTGAGCCTCCCAGGAATCAGGTGCTGGGGACACTGTCCCACGGGTAAGAATGTAGGCGAGCTTGGACTACATAACATCAAGAAGTTATGTACTCACCATAATGTTCAATGTATGTAGTCCGTCTCACCTCACATTCTCACTTACCCCCCCCCCCCTCCTTCCCCCATCCTGGAGGACCTAGGGGTTAGGTATGGTTTCAAATTCCTTTCTGGTTAGTATGTTCTTCCTTCTCTATATGTTGTATGTGGGAGGAGTGAATGATTAGCTCGCAGCAAACAAGATCTGGTGAAAGGGAGCAGTGCGGCATGGGATACCTTCTTAGCCCAGCCAATTGAAAGACTTCGAGCTAGAGTATGGCAGAGTCGGAGCCGAGGTTTGGCTCCGAGCCCATGGGTGTGAATGTGAGACGAGATGGACTACATACATCGAACGTTATGGTGAGTACATAACTTCTTGCTTTAGAGCTTTCAAAACTAACAGGTTCCTTTGTATACCAAAGTTTAAAATGCTAACACTGCAAGGCCTCCTTCATCTTCTATATCCATAGGCCTTCATGGTCAGTCTGGATCTCAGATACTTGCCTAGGCTACTTGTCCTTATTGCCAGAGATAAGCACTTTCCTAAAGTTTGTAACGGGAAGAACATTACCAGTTCACTTTCTTGCCTTTTTGGTTGTGTACTGCATTTGAGGTCATTATCAACTGCCTGGCTGCAGAAATAGACTATTGCAGGACATAGAACATCCACATTTTTTCTTATCTGGATGTGACTGTCTAAATAAGGTTGATTCTTTAGTGGATATCAACAAGACCTTGAGCTTTATCCTGATATATGTCAGGGAACTCTCTGTCTCTCTGTTTCAATCAGTGTAACAAAGTCCATATTACTCCAGATGACTGCAGTAGTCATTCTGGAAGCACTCTTGAGCAAATAGCTCCAGAAGGTATTCTTAGCTGAGGACAGACTCTCTTTGGCCCTTGTCAAGCACATCCTTGCATGGGATACCATCTCAGCAAGGGAATTTCTCAGGTTACTGTTATATAGCTTCATGCAGCTTGATGATACCCTTGCATCCCTGTCTTACCCTTGCATGAAAAATGAGCTGTTATGGTGGTTGGGGCAGTACACTTCCAATTGAGGATGCCCTTCAGAATGGCACAGTTTTTTCAGACCCTCGCAAGACTTAGCTTGGGGAATCTATGTGGTAATGCTTAAGGTCCATGGCACATAGGTCCCAAACATGAAAAAAAAGATCACAAAGATGTGAAAGAGGAGATGGTTAGGTTACTAGCACTAACTGTATTCAAACAAGATTTTTGGCAGAGAGAACCCCACAAGTCCCTACTGTCAAAACCATGGCTATGGGGTATATCAACAAAGAAGGGGGGGCACTCGTTCCTACATCAAGTGAATGTTAGCAATACAGGCTTTGTGATTCCACATGAGGTAGGAATGATATTCAGAGCAGTCTACATCCCATCCTAGGAAAACTTTGTGGCACTGAGGCAGAGTAAATTACTGCTAAACTCACAGGAATGTGTATTGGACAGAAATTTGTTTCTAGATCTGATCATCAGTTGGGGTATACCAGAAGGAGACCTTTTTGTGTCACTTGAGAGTGTTTTGTTCCAGAGCAGCAGGTTCAGCAGCCTGGAAAATAAGACGCTTCCTTCCTGAACTGGACAGGTCTATTTCTGTATGTTTTTGTCCTGTTCCCTTGACCCCCAGGATATTGCAGAAGATCCAGGGGATAGGCCAAAAGTCAGCTTAATATATCCCTTTTTAGCTCCGGCATCATTGTTTTTTTCTTTCTACTCAGCATAGCAAGGAAGAAACCAATGGTGTTGTCTCAGAGTGTGGACCTTTTAATGCAAAACAGAGGGTTCCTCGTGCACCACAACTGACCACTCTAAGGTTCTTCCTTTTTAACAAGCAAGTGTCGTTTCACATTGAGTTTGGATTTTTGGACAGTATTGTGTATTGGAGTGCTCGTATTGTGTATTGGAGTGCTCGTTTCAGTTCAAACTAACTTTTTATACGCTTAAGGACTGTTTACATATTGGAGCCGCTGTTTCCACTTCGTTGTTTTCACTTGACCACTCTCAGGTTGCCAGCTTAGACTATTTAACCCTTATCCCAGATAGGGACATGCTGTCAGAGGATTCACCTACAGTTATGATGGAGGCTAGGAAACTAAATGTAAGAAAATCATCCCTAGCTAAATGGCAATGATTCTGCCTTGGGTGCCTGTCCAGGAACCCAAGAACCAAACATGGTTCAAGTAACAGTGGCTCTGAACTACCTTTTAACCCTTTTCAAGGCTGGCCTAATTTATGCATTCTTAAAGGTCTATGCTTCTGCTGTTTTAACCTGCAGGAATATTGACCCTTGTCTTTACCCTTGACCAGTAATAAAAACAGTTTTTTAAGGGGACTTACACCTAAGCCGCCTGTTTTAGTACCCATTAAGCATTTATCCTAGAAGGCACTGCTTTTGGTAGCTGTGACATCTGCTAGAATGATTTCTTGAGATGCATGCAATAATGTGCAGGGAACTTGTTCTGGTCTTTCACCAGAATAGGGTATCCTGCAGATCCAGCTCATCTGTTATGCCAAAGATAATAGAGGTGCATTTGAATCAAGCCATTTACCTCCTAGACCTGAAGTTGTCTCTTCCCTGTATTCCTCAATGACTGGTTCATATGAGGCAATCTTGGATCCAACTTCAGCCACTTTAGACTTTAGGATCGATAGCTCGGGCTCCTCCCCTTACCCATAATCTCATCCTGTCCCCAACATTACCTCAGATCTCATTGGCTGCTCATCGAATACAGATGTAGTTCCTTGCTCAGCCTTTCCTCAGCTAAGTTCACTTACAGAATTCATATTCTTCTTGGTTTAGTTAGCAGTTTTCTGTCGAGGAGTTTTTCTGGTCCTTCTTTCACCTGTTTTTACCTCCTTACCCCCACCCCACAAAAAATCAACTTCTTCTGCTTCTTCCTTTTCTCATCTTTTTGCACACTTGGTGCCCTTTTGCTTTATAGTAAGCTAGTAGTATATCTTTCTGTTACTGTTTATTGTGGTCATTACAGTATTATTATTATTTTCTTTGACCTGTTAGGTATGTTTTTCAGTCATGTCCGATAAAACTTCTGGGTTTAAAAAGTACATAGCCTGTGGCCACAAGATTCCAAGTTTTGATGCCCATCAGAAATGCATTAACAGTATGGGCACTGCCTACCTTCATAAAGACTGCAACTTTTGTACTGCCTTTGGTCATCGGGCCATTATTGAAAGGTGCAACAATCTAGTGCATAAGGGACTTGTCTGCCTCTGTAGGGGAACCATCCAGTGTTATATCTACTGTATCTGGAGCTTCCTAATCTGATAGAAAGCCTTCGGACAGACACAAAGGGGAGAATAGTAGAGAAAAACCCAGGAAGATGGGCAAGGAGCATAGGAAGCACTCCACCGACCATTCCTCCTCATTGGTGGCTTCCCTGGGTCCATAAACCACACTTTCTAAAGCTTTGGCTCCTACCTCCTGTTTGATCTGATTGTCATTGGATCACAGGCTCCTCTGTAGCCGGAGTGTAGATTTTCTTTGGAGCCAGTCTCTGCTAGAATGTGCTTCCCTTCTTGCAGGAGAGACCCTTTCACTGATTATCCAGACCTCCCTGCACTTCCTCCTTAGCCAGATCTTTCCAGTCTATCCGTAGCCTGACAGAAGCTGATGTGGCTAGGATGATGAAGTTTCTCAGGACCCAGATAGTTGGGAGTTCTCCCGGCCCTGACCACTCTCAGTCGAGTTAGTTTGGTCCTTCGCCCCTACCGGTGGTGTCTTCTATTTCATCCACCTTCTGGTTTCGGGGACTTTTGATCTGAGTTTCTCCCAGCGTCAGTCCTCATCGGATCCAAAGTCTTGGTCTGCTTTCACTTTGACTTCATGTCTGAACTCACTGGTCTTGAGTGTCTCAGAACTGAAGAGTAGGTGCTGGTTCAGGCAATTGGGGATTGACTCTGAAGTTGTTAGAAACTTCCCTTACTGTTGGAACCTCGGTGCTAGATAGTTCAGCTCTGACATTGGTCTTTGGGCGAGTTGGACTAGTTCCAGAGACCAGCTGAGTTTGGAAGTTCAGCTTCTGGAGTGTTGGGTTCCCCCTCAGCTTCTGCCTTCCAGGTGGTAGAGAGAGAGCTCTTTTAATTTATGGTAAGTGGATTTCCCTTAGTTTCTCGGTTCTACCCATCCCCCAATGACACGCCTTGGGTCCTGATCCTGGTCTTCCCATCGGGACATTCGGTTCCGTTGAAATGGTCCACATTCGGTATCCCCCTCAATCTTCTGAGATCTCCTTCTAGAATATCCAACCATAGAGGCAACCAGGAAACTTACATGCAAGAGAAGGGACGTTGACTCCCCCAGGAGTCTCCCACTGAAGCCACTGATTTCGATGACTGGAAAGATCCACCAGATCACCACTTGATGACTTCTCATCTGGGGAAATCCTTGAAATCTTGAGACAGAAAGATGGTTGGTCCGCAAAAGCCCCAAAAGCCCCATTCCAAGAGAAATCACTGATGTTCATCGTGTTTCACTGTTGCAGTCATTACACTTGGGTTATCCTGCATGCAGGCTACCCGCAGTCGGCCTGAATTCCAAAGTCCTGGTCTGGCGTCAGTTGCTGTTGCCTCTTCCCTGACGTCAGTGCACCAGGGGTATATAAGATGCAGCCGACGCCATTTTCTTCAGTCTTTCTTGCCGCGCGGTGCCCGAAGCAAAAGCAGTTCACAGGTGCCGGTCGGCCGACTCCCGAGATTTTCGAATTCGAATTTCAGATCCGAAGTCTTCATTAAAGCTAAGTACTCCATTGGGGAAACTTTTTTCTTGCTCCAGACCGATGTCAGATAAAGTTAACAATTGTATTTCTTGTGGGAAGCAAATACCTCATAAGGATTTTCACTCTTACTGTATTCCTTGCCTAGGCCCTGACCACGATGTTGTTTGTTGTCAGATGTTCATTATGCATACAGCTGCAGTAATCACAGATGGGTTTTCTGCCGTCAGGCGGTCCCTCGGTCGGCCGAATTCCAAAGTCTTGGTCCGGCGTCGGTTGTCGCCGCTTTCTCTTCTGACGTCAGTGAGGCCAGAGTATATAAGACAAAGCCAACGCCATTTTCTTCAGTCTTTTTTGCCGTGCGGTGCCCGAAGCAGAAGCAGTTCGCAAGTGCCGGTCGGCCAGCTCCTGAATTACGAAAATTTTGGAAACCGAAGTCTTCATTAAAGCTAAGTACCCGTTGAAACTTTTCTTGCCTCAGACCGATGTCAGAAAAAGTTAATAATTGTATTTCTTGTGGGAAGCAAATACCGCATAAGGATTTCCATTCCCTCTGCATACCTTGTTTAGGCCCAGACCACGACGTCTCGGGCTGTCGCTTTTGCGCTACCTTCAATAAACGCACTATTAAGCGTCGGGCGGAGTTCGCCCAACACTGTTTTGGTAAAGCTTTTGATTATAAAATGTCGTCGGACACTCCGACTACTGTTTTGTCCAAAAAACGCAAGGAAAAGGACCGACACGCGAGGCCCGTGCCGACACCATGCCAAAACAGGCTACACGTGGTCCGGTTCTCAGCGAGACGCCTTTGCAGTCCCTGACTACCGACGACACTCCTTTGGCGGTGTCCTCTGTACCCGAGACCGCTGGGACCTCGGCCCTTTCCCAGACTACAACCACCGAAGCCTTTGCTAATGTTGAGCCTACTAATGTGGACAGGTCCACTTCCACCCATGGTGTCTTTAGACCCTCATCTTCTTTTTCCATTAAGGCCTTTACTAAATCCAAAGCAGCCAGGCACCCCAAGAGGCCTGTTGCACAGGGCCCATCTCCAGGTCCCATGCCTAAAAAACAGATGCTTAAAATGGCTGAGGATTTAATTACTCTTATCAGAGGTTCTCAACCCCCTCCAGACAAGAGACCCAGAGTGGAGGAAGATTCTCCCTCTTCTGATCAGGGATCCATTTTATCAGAACATTCTGATGCAGAGGAACACTCTTACTCCCCTTTTGAGGATTCGGATGCAGAACAGTCCATCCCTTCTGTATCTCCTCCAGAGGATTTTTCCTTTGGGGAAACCTTGCACACCTTGAGGGAACACTTCCATTGGGAAGGCCAAGACTTTTCAGATTCTAAGAAAAGGCTTAGGGAATTTCTTTGTTACCTCAACACAGACCTCTGGCGATACCCCCTGTTTTGGACATACTTGATGATGTTTATTCGGAGGCTTGCCTTAACCCGGATTCTCTGCCTCCTGCACCAGTCAAACCTGATAGGTATTACAGAGTACCCAACTCTCACCAATTTCTCTTCAAAAGTCATAATGCTGACCCTGAAACCATTTCACAAGGCCCCAAGGGATTGAAGGCCTCCACTGCCAAGAATCCACTTCCAGCAGAAAGGGAGTCAAGGTCTTTAGAAAGGTGGGATAAAAAGGTATATACCTTGGCCACCCTAGCCATGAGGGCCTTAAATTGTCAGTTTCATATGCTTAAATATCAATAGTTCCTGTTATCACAATTAAGGAATAAAATGTCTCAACCTGAACAACCAGATTTAAAGGAGTTACAGGATATGATGCATAGTGCAGAACAAGTGGGTAAACACACTTTACAATGTGGTTATGATGCACTAGAGGCTTCAAGTAGAGTGGCTGCTACAGGATCAGCCATTCGCAGACATGCCTGGCTGAGAGAACAAAACTTGCCTGATCATGTCAAAGCTAAACTTCTAGATGCTCCTTTACAAAGGGATGTGCTCTTTGGTACTAATGCTGAGGAGATACTAAGGAAAATGGAAGAAAAAGCCAAATCTATGCAAACTGTCAAAGCCTTTTTACAGGTCCAACCACCACGTTTTAGCAGAAATTGGCCTTCAAAAAACTGGTCCTTTCCAGCCACTGACAAAGCCCCAAAGAGGTAGATACAGATGCACAAGGGGCAGAGGGCAATCACAAGGATCATATAGAGGACGACAATGGCAAACTCCAGCACCAAGAGGTGGCGAGGACAGTGCACAACAATACAGGAAGCAAACCCAATGACTCCCTCATTTTCATGCCAAGCACGTCTCAGCTGGCAGCACCTTTGGGAGGAAAGCTAGCATTATTTGCAGCCAATTGGCATATTGTCACAGCAGACAAATGGATCCTGGACATTATAAACAGAGGCTACAAATTTCATTTTCACACTCTTCCAAAAATGAGAGGCATGCCAAACCTGCCACAGAATCAAAGGGCAGAGGCACAACTACAAATTTCAAAGCTCATAAGCATGAGAGCTATTCAAGAGGTACCTACTCACGAACAAGGTCAAGGTTTTTATTCAAGACTTTTTCTGGTACCAAGGAAAGGAACCGACTGGAGACCCATTTTGGACTTATCCATCCTAAACACATTTCTGCTCGTACCAAAATTCAAGATGCTCACATTACAGCAACTTCTTCCCATGCTGGGCAAGGAGTTTTGGCTGGTAACATTGGACCTCAAGGAGGCATACCTGCATGTCCCAATCAGACAAAGCTGCAGAAGATACCTCAGATTTCTTGCAGGTTCAATCCACTATCAATTCTCTGCATTGCCCTTTGGCTTATCTACTGCCCAGAGTATTCACAAAGTGCCTGGCATCAGTGATTGCCTACTGCAGACTTCAAGGGATACAAATTTACCCTTATTTGGACGACTGCCTGATCCAAGCGGACAGCAAACACATACTTCTGGAACATCTGGCATATGTGACACGGTTATTGCATTCTCTGGGATACACAATCAACAAAGAGAAATCAAGGCTAACACCATCTCAGAAAATAACTTTCCTGGGTGCCAACTTGGACACAAACACCCAGATGGCCTATCTTACGCCAGAAAAACAGGGCAACTATCTCATTACTTCAAAATACTAGCAAAAAGTACCAGGCTTGCTGCAAGGAAAATCCTGCAGGCTCTGGGATTCATGGCATCTTGCATTCTTTTAATCCCATGTGCAAAGCTGCATATGAGGAAACTTCAATGGTACCTAAAAAACCTATGGTCTCAACACAGTCACAGTTTGGAAACAATAATACCAATAATCCCATATTTGCAAAAGGAATTTCTATGGTGGGCCCAAGCATGTCAAGCAAACACAGGCCTCCCATTCTGCAAGCCTCAAGCAAAGCAAGTTATCACAACAGACGCCTCAGATTACGCCTGGGGGGCGCACATGACGGACAGGTGCATCCAGGGCAAATGGTCCCAAAAAGAAAAGCACCTTCACATCAATCAGAAAAAGAAATGCTAGCAGTAATAAATGCAATTACAGCTTTCAAGGACTTCCTGCATCCAGGGCAATTACTGATAAGAACAGACAACACCACAGTAATGTGGTACATAAACAAACAAGGAGGAACACATTCATACCCCTTGTGCAGACTAGCCATGACTCTTTGGAACTTGGCTCTGGAATGGCAAATCGAACTTCAAGCCCAGTACCTGCCAGGATTGGAAAACACGCTGGCAGACAATTTAAGCAGAAATATGACAGATCCACACGAATGGAAGTTACATCCTCAGGTGTTTACAGAAATAACCCAAGTGTGGGGGAGGCCAGACATAGATCTTTTTGCCTCCCGCAGGAATCATCAATTGGAAACGTTTTGTTCGAGGACCTTTCATCCAAAGGCCTGGAGAGTGGACGCACTTTCATTCAGTTGGACAGCATGGACAGTTTACTCATTCCCACCTCTGCCTCTCCTGCCCAAGGTACTTTTGAAAGCAAGAGCAGACAGACCGAAGATGATACTGATTGCTCCAGATTGGTCACGGCAACACTGGTATCCACTGCTGAGGAGCCTAACACATACTCCTCCCTGGTCCCTGCCTCTAATGCCTCTTCTGCTGACTCAGCACAGCTACAAAACTCTCCAAAGTCAGCTGAAAACACTCAATCTCGCTGCATGGAAAATTCCATAACACCACAACAGACCCTACTCTCCAAGGAGGTGCAGGATGTCATTTTGGAGGCCAGAAGGCCATCTACTAGAAAAGCTTACTCCATAAAATGGAAGCGGTTTTGTTCTTGGAATGAGAAAAAAGGCCAGGACCCTAGAAAACTGAACTTGCCTCAGGTATTACAGTATCTAGCTGAGCTGCTGAACAGTGGACTTTCATTTTCTTCTATAAAAATCCATGCCTCAGCCATTTCTGCAGAATACAACACGGATCCTCCTTTATTTTCTCACCCACTCTTACGACAGTTCCTCAGAGGGGCTAAGAATATTAGACCACCAAGGAAACAACCAATACCAACTTGGGATCTTAATTACATACTAGAAAAATTAACATTGCCTCCTTTTGAACCAGCTGCCTCAACAGATTTGCAATATTTGTCCTGGAAAACTGCCTTCCTTCTGGCTATCACTTCAGCTCGTAGAGTTTGAACTACAGGCCCTCATGGCAGTGCAGCCCTTTCTCATTTTCCATCAGGACAGGGTTTCCCTTCGTACCAACCCATCATTTATGCCTAAAGTGGTATCCAGGGTAGCTTTAAATCAAGCCATACACCTTCCTACCTTTTACCCCAATCCTCAAAACAAAGGGGAAAGGCTGCTACATTCTTTAGACATCCATAGGCAGCTACGTTACTACTTGGACAGAACAAAGTCCTTCAGGAAATCAGAACAACTCTTTGTGTCCTATGCTGTAGGGGCTCAAGGGAAGCCAGTTTCCAAGCAGACTATGTCAAAGTGGATAGGCCACTGCATACGGTTTTGTTATTCCTATCATGGGAAATCTGTTCCTACAGGTATCAGATCACACTCCACCAGGGCCACAGCTACCTCTACAGCCTTCCTCAGAGGAGTTCCTACCAAAGATATTCTGGAGGCAGCAACTTGGAGTTCTGTACATACCTTCACAAAACACTACCACCTGCCTTTATATTCCAGAACCAGAGCAGGCTTTGCCACTGCTGTTTTGCAGGGCATTCTGGCTCAACCCAATTCCTCCTAGTACCTACCACCCTGTGCGTAGCTTTGGGACTCTACCCATCTGTGATTACTGCAGCTGTATGCACGATGAACATAGTACAGTTTTGTACCTACCATAAATGTAGATGTTCGAGTGCTAATACAGCTGCAGTACAGGTTTCCCTCCCTCCTTCCCCACTTGGTAAAGGCATGGGGCCTAACAACCTGACTGGGTTATCCTTCTATGGTTTATTTGCTTGCAACCACTGTTTTTGGATTATATTGCATTGCATGTATACACATATAAGCATAATTTATGTATTGCCTTCCTTCTGGGGGCACCTGACATCTGGGGCAAGAAAGACTGAAGAACATGGCGTCAGCTGTGTCTTATATACTCTGGCCTCACTAACATCAGAAGAGAAAGCGACGACAACCGACGCCGGACCAAGACTTTGGAATTCGGCCGACCGAGGGACCGCCTGACGGCAGAAAACCCATCTGTGATTACTGCAGCTGTATTAGCACTCGAACATCTACATTTATGGTAGGTACAAAACTGTACTTTTTGCACTAGATTTAACCAACGCACTATTAAGCGTCGGTACGATTTTGCCTTTCATTACTTTGGCCGCAGATTCAATTATACAATGCCGGCGGAACAACCGACGACCGGAGTCTATAAAAAATTCAAGGACAGGCATCTGAGGTCCAAAACCGACGATGAGGCTTCTTCTAAGTTAATCGTTGGTTCACCGGTTCTCAGTGAGGTGCTTTCGCAGCCCCTGACACCCGCTACCTCAGAGCTGCAGGCCGCTTCCAACTCCCACGTGGAGCCGACTGAGCCTCTGGAAACTCAAGGTATTGGATCCTCAGAAACTATTCCCTCAGATGGGTCCGGAGCCGCTGTGCAGGCATCGGCTTCTGAGGGTGTTTTCCGACCGACACAGTTATATGTAAAGCCTTCTTCAGCTTCAAAACCAAACACTAAAGCAACTCTAAAGACAAAGAAACAAGAACAGCATTCTCCAGGACAGACTTCATGCCTAAAAAACAGATGCTCAAAATGGCCGAAGACCTTATTACTTTGATCAGGGGTTCCCATCCCCCTCCTGATAAGAGGCCTAGGCAAGAGACAGAATGAATCTTCAGATCAGGTTTCCATTTCCTCTGATTCCTCCTCTGATCAGGAATACTCTCTTCCTCCCTATGAGGATTCTGATGCTGAAGAATCCATTCCTTCAGCTTCTCCTCCTGAGGATTACTCTTTTGGAGAAACCCTGCATACTGTGAGGGAGCACTTTCATTGGGAGAGCCAGGATTATTCAGAATCCAAGAAAAGGCTCAGAGATTTTCTTTTACTTCCTCAGCACAGGCCCCTTGCTATTCCTCCTGTTCTGGACATTGTAGATGATGTTTTTTCAGAGTCCGACCTGTCTCCAGACTCTATACCCCCTGCACCCATTAAGCCAGACGGGTACTACAGGGTTCCAGACTCTCATAAATTTCTATATAAAAACCCTGCAGCTGACCCAGAAACTATATCTCAGGGTCCCAAAGGGGTCAAGGCGTCCACTGCAAAAAACCCTGTTCCCTCTAAATGGGATTCTAGAGCACTGGACAGATGGGGGGGGGGGGGAGTTTACACTTCTGCTACCTTGGCTGTAAGGGCTTTAAATTGTCAGTTTCATATGCTTAAATATCAGCAATACCTGATGTCACTGTTAAAACAGAAAATGTTGACAAATACTGAATGTTCTGAAAACGAGGAAATGCAGGATTTATTGCATGCAGCTGAACAGGTGGGAAAACACTCTTTGCAATGTCGTTTTGATTATTTGGAGGCCTCGTGTAGGGCCGCTGTAACGGGTTCTGTGATTAGGAGGCATGCTTGGTTAAAGGAACAGAATCTGCCTGATCATGTTAAAGTAAAATTATTAGATGCTCCATTACAGCATGATACTTTGTTTGGTGTTAAGGCAGAAGAGGTGTTGAAGAAAATGGAGGATAAAGCGAAATCTATGCAGACAGTTAGGATTTCTTACAGGTACAGCCACCCAGATTTAGCAGGAACTGGCCTTCAAAAAATTGGTCCTTTCCAGTGTCAGATAGACCACAAAGAGGCAGATACAGACGCCCTAGAGGCAGATCCCAGCCCCAAGGCTCATACAGGCCTAAACAATGGGGTGCTTCTACCTCCAAAAGCGGAGAAGACAAATCTCAACATTATAGGAAACGGTCCCAATGACTTTCCTCTACCAGTACCAAGCATTTATCTTTTGGACGCTTCCTTAGGGGGAAAACTAGCACTTTTTTCACAAAACTGGTACATGATCACCCAGGACAAATGGGTCTTGAATATAGTGTCTCAGGGTTACAGGTTCCACTTTCACACCCTGCCAAAGACAAGAGGCATGCCAGACCTGCCACACAATCAATGGGCAGAGGCACAAAAACAAGTTTCATCCCATATGTACACGAGGGCCATTCAGCGAGTACCAATACAAGAACAGGGACAAGGATTTTACTCAAGGCTTTTCTTGGTACCCAGAAAGGACAAAGCCTGGAGACCAATACTGGACATGTCTACTCTAAACACTTTTCTGGACATTCCAAAGTTCAAAATGTTGACTCTGCAGCAGCTTCTGCCCATGCTGGGCAAGAAGTTTTGGCTTGTAACCTTGGACTTAATAGAGGCATACCTGCACGTCCCAATCAGACAATCGTGCAGAAGATACCAGAGATTCATAGCTGGCTCAATGCACTGCCAATTCTCTGCACTGCCCTTTGGCTTATCTACTGCGCCCAGGGTCTTCACAAAATGTCTGGCACCAGTAATTGCTTTTTGCAGACAAAGAGGAATTCTGATATATCCCTACTTGGACGACTGCCTTATTCAAGCAGAGAACAAGGACATTCTACTAAAGCATCCGGTGTTTGTAAAAAGATTGCTAATTTGCCTAGGGTACACAGTAAACGAAAAGAAAACAAAACTAGTACCCTCTCAAGAGATAATATTCCTGGGTGCAAGCTTACATACAACTGCCCAGATGGCCTATCTCACGCCAGACAAACAAAGGCAACTGACTTCTTACTTTGAAATGTTGGCAACAAAAACCCAGTTATCTGCAAGAAAAATTCTGCAGGCTTTGGGCTTCATGGCATCCTGCATTCTGTTAATTCCATATGCAAGACTGCATATGAGGAAACTTCAATGGTATCTGAAAAGTGTTTGGACTCAACATTGCCACAGCCTGGAAAAACTTATTACCCTCATTCCCTGCCTGCAACAGGAGTTTCGATGGTGGGCACAGGCCTGTCACCAAAACAAGTGACAGCCTTTCACTTTACCCACTGCCAGGCAGACAATAACAACAGATGCATCAAATTATGCCTGGGGGGCCCATATGGCAGGAAAATGTATTCAGGGCACATGGCCCTCAAGCCAAATGCATCTTCATATCAATCTAAAAGAAATGCTGGCTGTCCAAAATGCCCTGACAGCTTTCAAGGATCTACTTCATCCAGGACAACTGCTGATAAAGACGGACAATACTGCAGTCCTGTGGTACATAAACAAGCAGGGAGGCATGCATTTCTACCGTCTCTGCAGACAAGCCATGATTTTATGGAACACAACATTGACTTATCAAGTACACCTGCAAGCACAATTCCTGCCAGGAAAGACAAATACTCTGGCAGATGAACTAAGCAGAAACCTCATGGATCCTAATGAGTGGAAACTAGATCTACAAATCTTCAGCATAATAACAAGGAAATGGGGATGCCCAGACATAGATCTATTTGCCTCCCCTCACAACTGCCAACTGCAGAGATTTTGTACAAGGACTTATCACAAGATAGCATGGAAAGTGGATGCTCTATCATTCAGCTGGAAAAACCTTACAGTATATGCCTTTCCTCCTCTGCCTCTCCTCCCCAAGGTACTCCTCAAGGTCAGATAAGATAAGCCAAAAATGATCCTGATTGCCCCAGACTGGCCACTCCAGTACTGGTACCCAATGCTAATGAGCTTGTCTCAAGGCCCAGCCGGACATTACCTCAAATTCCTCATTTACTGACCCAACAAAGCAATCAGATACTGCACAGCCAACTCAGAACCCTAAATCTGGCTGCGTGGCAGATAATGTAACCATTCAGGACACACCTCTCTCCAAAGCAGTTATGGATGTTATCCTGGAGGCCAGGAGGCCCAGCACCAGAAAATCATATGCAGAAAAATGGAAGAGATTCTGTGCTTGGAACCAGGCACAAGGAATTGATATGCTTGTACCAAATATTCCTCAGATTTTACAATACCTAACTGAGATGTTGGACAAAGGCCTATCCTTTTCATCGATTAAGATCCATGCCTCTGCCATTTCAGCTCATTACAATATGGACCCACCTATTTTTTCACATCCATTACTAAAGCAGTACCTCAGAGGGGCCAAAAACATAAGACCCCCAAGAAGAGCACCAATACCTGCATGGGACCTCAACTTTGTCTTGGAAAAGCTCACACTGCCTCCTTTTGAGCCAGCCAATACAGCCGAGATAAAATTTTTATCATGGAAAACAGCTCTGCTCCTAGCAATAACTTCAGCAAGAAGAGTCTCAGAGTTACAGGCAATAATGGCTGTGGAACCTTTTATCATTTTCCATCCAGACAGAGTTTCTCTAAGGACAAACCCAACATTTATGCCTAAGGTAATATCCAGTGTGGCTCTCAATCAAACCATTCATTTGCCTACATTTTATCCAAATCCCCAGAATAAAGGGGAGAAACTTCTGCATTCTTTGGACATACACAGACAGCTACGCTTCTACTTGGACAAAACTAAAGCTTTCAGAAAGACTGAGCAACTTTTAGTGGCATATGCTGCAGGATCACAAGGAAAGGCTATCTCAAAGCAGACTATTTCAAAATGGATAGGACACTGCATTCGTTTCTGCTATTCACAACATGGCAAATCAGTGCCTAAGGGCATTAGGCCACATTCAACCAGAGCAGCAGCCACCTCAGCAGCCTTCCTCAGAGGAGTACCAACCAAGGATATTTTGGAGGCTGCTACTTAGACTTCAGTGCACACTTTTACTAAGCACTACCACTTACCTCTTTACTCCAAATCCAGAGCAGGCTTTGCCACTGCAGTTCTGCAGGGCCTCATAGCCACTCCTAATTCTATTTGGACCCAGCCACCCAACCTCAGCTTTGGGATTCAACCCAAGTGTAAAGACTGCAACAGTGAAACACGATGAACATAGTACAGTTATGTACCTACCATAAATGTAGATGTTCGAGTGTATTCACTGTTGCAATCCAGGTTACCCACCCACTATCCCCCTTTCTTTGCTCTACTTCTCTATTCTATACAACCTATGTGGTGTATTTGCTTGTAGATGAAGGTAATGTTTGTTTTAGTGCATGCTTTTTATAAGCAATGTTTTTAGCCTACCCTTTTGGGGGCACCTGACATCTGGGGCAAGAAAAACTGAAGAAAATGGCGTTGGCTGCATCTTGTATACCCCTGGCGCACTGACGTCAGGGAAGAGGCGACAGCATTCGACGCCGGACCAGGACTTTGGAATTCAGGCCGACTGCGGGTAGCCTGCCAGCAGGATAACCCAAGTGTAATGACTGCAACAGTGAATACACTCTTAACATCTACATTTATGGTAGGTACACAACTGTACTTTCTCAAGGCCTTTGGGTCTGGCTCGGCTACGTCTTGGGTGGTCCACCCTGCTGATGAGATGATGGATTTATCATCTCTGCGGGCAAGGAAGGAGCCAGATGTGGCTGTACCTACTTCCTGGAAACCTCATAAATTTCTTGTGGGACCAAAAGATCACCAGCATTGGAGCAAGGACCTAGCAGTGGAAGCCATGGCAGTAGTGACAGCAACCAAGAAAGAGCTGGTTGAAAATAGCTTACCTGTCCATCCCCCTAACAGGAATACTAGGGAGTTGGACAGGTTTGGGAAGAGTGTTTGTGCTTCAGCTACCTTCACTTTGAGGGCTGTGAATTGTATGACACACATGACAAGATTTCAGAGAGATTTGACTAAGGAGCTCTCCAGATCTCTTAGGGTCCATGTCTGCGGAGGACAAGAAAACTGGACTCGCAACTGACCACCCAACATTGCGCTTGACAGATGTTTTGAGAGCCACTGGCACAGGCATTACAGTAAGGAAGCATGCCTGGATGTGCTTCTTTGACTTTGCGGAGACTTTCAAGATATCCTTTGTCAATGCCCTTTTCAGTGGCTTGACCTTTTTTGGATCAAAGGTCAAGGACATGCTCTCTAGAAGTGAGGGGACAGGGAAAATCTTTTTTTCTGTAGACATATGGATGCCCTTCTAGTCATCTGTTGCAGTATTCTTTACATGAGGGAGTTGCCTGCCAAGGTGACCCAGTGTCGGCCAGTATACCAAAGTCTTTTACTACAGTGAGGTGCGTTGTACTTCTGACGTAGGCTGCTATTGGATGTAGGCCATAAGACTGACATACGCGCCTCAATAAAGTAAGTGCCCCATTGGGGAACCTTTTGACTTTTGCTACTGTTTTCTTTTGGTTGAGAGTTAATGTCATCCAAGAAAGGGAAGTGTTTGTGTGGAAGGCAGATTCCACACAAGGACAGCCTCTCCCACTGCCTCTTTTGTCTCTAGCCCCACCATGACCATATAAATTGTTTGATTTGTCAAGTCATTTGTGCCTAAAACCCATCATAGCCATCTTTCATCCTTCTATAGAATCCACTGACTAAAGAATGAAGGTTTCCTTAAGCAGAATAATTACGCTGCAGCTCGAACAAGATAGATTTATTGTTTAAAATGCACAGATATTCCACAAATAAAAACCAGAGAATTATATCAGATGGTTAAGCGCTTTCATCTGTTTCCACACAGACTTCATCAGAACCAACTGTTATTGCTTTATCATAGTTTAAATACCCAGTTTTGGCGCCAAAAAATTAATTAACTAATTAACTTCTTAAAGATACATTCTAGTACATAAATGCTTATGCCTTCTAAAATTAACTATCTGCACCACGAATACTAAATATAACCTGATAATGTCTACATAATAACTATAGATAAATGTATATTAAAAATATATTATATATTTTAAAAATAGACTAAGTTAAAATACATTATACACATGGATGATTCATGCTAATAATTATTAAATATTAATAGATTAATAAAATAAAATCCATTATAAAGTGCTAAGAAACATAATGTTTATAAATGTATTATAAATATGGAATTCCCAATGATGTGCATACAATTTAACATAGCAATTAATTATGACTAACCATAATAATAAAGAATAAACAAATATAAAAATAAATATAAAACACAGTTATGTTGCATTGAAATTACATTTGAAAATGAAAAATGTATAGTTTATTCCAAAATTAGGAAAGGTTTCAAGCTGATACTATCATTTATGCCTGGAAATCTTGTGGCGTCAGTAAATATCTGCCACTTGCTTTCCAGTAATGCTAAGTAAACTTTCCAGTTACCTCCTCTTTCGGTACGGTCAATGTGTTCAATAATGGAAAACTTAAATGTGTGATCGTGTCCTCTGCTGTGTATGTGTTTATATAATGCATTCTTCATATCATTTTTCTGTATCTTATAATAATGCTCGTATATACGTTTTTTGAACTTCCTCTCGGTCTTTCCTATATAAAATGCTGGGCAGGCTATGAGTGGCAAGATAAACTACATGTTGTGTATTACAATTTCCTGCCCTGCATTTTATATATGTCTTGTGGATGTTCTCTAACTTAATGCTTACTGATTCATGTATATATCTACATTGACTACATGAACCACATGTCGAAGTTCCCTTAATAGTATTCTTGCATTTCTCGATGTATGATGCCCTCTCTAACAATTTTTTAATATTTGGAGCAGTTTTAAATACACATTTCAGTTGTTTGCCCAAAACCATGGCTACACTTTCAGTAATTGTTATCATATCCCAATGTCTATTCAATATATCCTTTATATGATTTGCAAAAGGTGTGTACATGATCACACACACTCTATTAAATGCTACTTTGGACTCCCTCACATCTTTTCCTTTAACGCAAATGTATGATGTACCTAAAAGTGGTAAAAACTTTATGCCCCATTGTCGTTTAACATATCCAACTACATCATGTAACATAGTGTTGGGATAACCCCTGCTACTAAACATATTAAATATTGTTTGTAATTCTTTTCCATTATATCTTTACTTGATGACATACGTGCTGCTCTAACACACTGTCCTTTTACCACATTTTTAAAAATATATGGTGGATGACTGCTACTATATTCTATATAATCATTAGAAAATGTATTTTTCCTATATATTTTGGATTCAAAACCATACCTTGTATGACTTATGTATGTATCTAAATATGCTATTCCATTTTTATTAATATTGTATGTAAATTTCAAAAAATCAGTCGTGTCATTTATATATTTAATAAAAGAAATTATTTCATCATGCGTACCATTCCATAAAATAAAAAGGTCATCTAACAATCTAACATATAAAGCTATGTGGTGGAAAAATTTACTTTGAAACACATATTTTGACTCCCATTCTGCCATTACAAGATTTGCAAAGATGGGGGCACAAGAGGCGCCCATAGCTACCCCTCTACTTTGCTTAAAAAAACTCCCCTTGAAATTGAATATAATTGTGGTCTAAAACTAAACTCATCATGTCCACAATTAAACTAATTTTCTCCCATGACATTTTTGAATACGCCCTCAAACTATTGCTAAATAATTCCAAACCACATTCTTTGGGAATACATGAGAATAAATCAACGACATCAATTGTCACAAAAACCAATCCACTATTCCATAAATCCTGCGTATTTTTGCTCAAAAAATGCCAAGAATCCTTTATTAAATAAGGAATATTGTCATATACATGTTTGGTCCAACTATCTATAGTTACACCCAAGTTAAATGTTTTTGATTTGGACCCTGATATTATAGGTCTAAAAGGAGGGTTGTCCTTACATTTATGTACCTTTGGGATGCCTATTATATTGGCTACTGTAGGAAAATCGTTCTTAATGAAATTATAGGTCTCATTTGTAATCCTGTTGTCTATCAAATATTCTTCGATGACTAAATCTATTCTTCTGTGACCTATGTTGACTTGATTTAAAGAAATTACTTCATAATTTCCAGAAAGATATAGTATATTATGTATCACCGCGTTGTAATCAAAACTGTTGTAAATTACAATGCCCCCTCCTTTGTCTGGCTTCATAATTCTTAACTCTTTCTTTTTCATAATTGATTCCAGACATCTCCGTTCATTTTTAGTCAAATTGTCCTCAATTGCATTTTTATATGCATCTACAGTCTTTATATTATTATATAACCAATAGATATCCTTGCACACCATTTTTTCATAATTGGCAACTTGTGCATTTGCCACTGGAATATAAGAACTTTTTTTCTTTAACTTATTGTTTGTCATGTGATCTTTATTTTCATCATTTTGTCCGAATTCCAATGCTAAATTTAACCTTCTACAATACATTTTTATTTCCTTAATCATATCAACTAGTTTAAACCCTGATGTGGGTATGTATTTCATCCCTTTACTGAATAAAGTAAAAAATTCTTGACCAATTGCATATTCAGTATAATTGTATACTTGAAAACCTTTATAAGTATATAAGGTATAATTACCTTTTCTTTCTACTATCTTTATGTTTGTTCCAACTGCTGGTACCTTTTTTAATGTCTCATCTTCCTTAGATCTATCATTCACACTGGTATGTGTATTGTTTCCTATATTAGTATATTCTGTATTGATTTGGTGAATGACATGTACTTGTTTTAATATTCCTTCTGTATTGCTGTTTCGGGGCTGGATAAAATATGCCCCCTTGAAAATTTTCTTCCCCTTCATTTTTCCTATATCTATTTCTATCATGTAAAAATCTTTCTTTTTCATTAACTCTTTTATCATGTGGCCATATGTACACTCTATTATTTTTGTATTCTACATCTCGTTGTATCTTCCTTTGTTTCCTGTTATAGATGTTTATAGCTTTGTTTTCAGCTGTATGAAATTGTTTCAAATAAAAATCTCTCCATTGTTCAAAAGCAATATCTTGTGATATATCTTCATTCAAAGTATCTATTTCATTTAATAATGCAGAGAGTTTAGCATCCTTATTCTTAATAGTTTCATATATGTGTACCCAAAATCATCAAACATTTTATTAAATGCACAGATATTTTCAGCATTATACTCTATTCCCAAAGGTAATTTAAAAAACCTAATTCCTTTGGGTACAATATGCATGGTTAGGCACTTTGTTAAATAAGCATTATCAATTTTAATACATTTCATATTGAACAATTTCCTACCTAACATTTGTATTTTTTCTTTTACAGACTCCACAGATGTAAATGAGTGTTTCCTTTTGTCATCCACACTACAATGACCATTCTCATAGACAAAATCATACTCATAATTTAAAAAGTTATCTATAACATCATAATTCTGCTTATTACTAATGTATTTATGTCCCATATCATCTCTTCTTTTTCAACAGTTGTTTTAAACTTGTTAAAGGGACTAGAAATTATTTTGTTGCTAACAGTACCTTTTTGAAGTTCAGTTTGTTTTTCATGATAGCTGAATACGTTTTAACTGGTTGCTTATGCTTGGGTCTCGCTCCCAAACGCTGAGCTTCGTTTTGAGAATGAAATAAACTAAAATCAAATGTAAATTCGGCTTCAGGCGATGTAATGTTCTCCGTCTGCTTGTTACCCAGTTCCAACGAATCATTTTCAGACTGAATCCCTTCTTTTATCTCACAATATTGCCCGTTTGGTATTTCAACCTGAGTACTAGTGTTAATTCCAGTACACGCATTGCTGCCTTTTACTAAGGTTGGATTTTCCGTAACTGCCACCGGTACTGAGTTGGCAGTTAAAAGACTCACTAGTTCCACAAGTTTAGAGACCTCCGTTTGAAGCAAAGTTAAATCCGTACGTAAGGATAAGAAATCTTCCTTGTTCAATGAAGCTTGCATCACATCTGGAGTACCTGCCATCAGGAAACCACTTCCACGAACAAACAAACTACTATAGAATCCACCGACTAAAGAATGAAGGTTTACTTAAGCAGAATAATTACGCTGCAGCTCGAAGAAGATAGATTTATTGTTTAAAATGCACAGATATTCCACAAATAAAAAACAGAGAATTATATCAGATGGTTAAGCGCTTTCATCTGTTTCCACACAGACTTCATCAGAACCAACTGTTATTGCTTTACCATAGTTTAAATACCCAGTTTTGGCGCCAAAAAATTAATTAACTAATTAACTTCTTAAAGATACATTCTAGTACATAAATGCTTATGCCTTCTAAAATTAATTATCTGCACCACGAATACTAAATATAACCTGATAATGTCTACATAATAACTATAGATAAATGTATATTAAAAATATATTATATATTTTAAAAATAGACTAAGTTAAAATACATTATACACATGGATGATACATGCTAATAATTATTAAATATTAATAGATTAATAAAATAAAATGCATTATAAAGTGCTAAGAAACATAATGTATATAAATGTATTATAAATATGGAATTCCCAATGATGTGCATACAATTTAACATAGCAATTAATTATGACTAACCATAATAATAAAGAATAAACAAATATAAAAATAAATATAAAACACAGTTATGTTGCATTGAAATTACATTTGAAAATGCAAAATGTATAGTTTATCCCAAAATTAGGAAAGGTTTCAAGCTGATACTATCATTTATGCCTGGAAATCTTGTGGCGTCAGTAAATATCTGCCACTTGCTTTCCAGTAATGCTAAGTAAACTTTCCAGTTACCTCCTCTTTCGGTACGGTCAATGTGTTCAATAATGGAAAACTTAAATGTGTGATCGTGTCCTCTGCTGTGTATGTGTTTATATAATGCATTTTATATAGGAAAGACCGAGAGGAAGTTCAAAAAACGTATATACGAGCATTATTATAAGATACAGACAAATGATATGAAGAATGCATTATATAAACACATACACAGCAGAGGACACGATCACACATTTAAGTTTTCCATTATTGAACACATTGACCGTACCGAAAGAGGAGGTAACTGGAAAGTTTACTTAGCATTACTGGAAAGCAAGTGGCAGATATTTACTGACGCCACAAGATTTCCAGGCATAAATGATAGTATCAGCTTGAAACCTTTCCTAATTTTGGAATAAACTATACATTTTGCATTTTCAAATGTAATTTCAATGCAACATAACTGTGTTTTATATTTATTTTTATATTTGTTTATTCTTTATTATTATGGTTAGTCATAATTAATTGCTATGTTAAATTGTATGCACATCATTGGGAATTCCATATTTATAATACATTTATATACATTATGTTTCTTAGCACTTTATAATGCATTTTATTTTATTAATCTATTAATATTTAATAATTATTAGCATGTATCATCCATGTGTATAATGTATTTTAACTTAGTCTATTTTTAAAATATATAATATATTTTTAATATACATTTAACTATAGTTATTATGTAGACATTATCAGGTTATATTTAGTATTCGTGGTGCAGATAGTTAATTTTAGAAGGCATAAGCATTTATGTACTAGAATGTATCTTTAAGAAGTTAATTAGTTAATTTTTTTGGCGCCAAAACTGGGCATTTAAACTATGGTAAAGCAATAACAGTTGGTTCTGATGAAGTCTGTGTGGAAATAGATGAAAGCGCTTAACCATCTGATATAATTCTCTGTTTTTTATTTGTGGAATATCTGTGCATTTTAAACAATAAATCTATTTTGTTCGAGCTGCAGCGTAATTATTCTGCTTAAGGAAATCTTTCATCCTTCACTATTTACTTGAAGAACCAATGTCTGAAACTCTAAGCTAAAAGCTCGGTGGAGGGTTCCTCGGACCTGACAACCAAGCCTACTAAGCGGAAGGCCAAAAGTCCGAAGTGGAAACTGCACCTCTCTCTATGGACGTTACTCCCGAGGCACATGATAGCTCGTAGACACGCTTTGTTGTGGATCCAGATCCACAGGCCACCTTGGTACAGATTGTAAGCATGTCCAGAGAGGCCTCACAGACATCTGCACCTGATGTCCAGGGGGAACCTTAGCTTATCGTGTCAGAAGGCCCTAGAGGAATCACTCAGATTGTAGTGAGGGAGGATGTTTATTCGGATTTGGTTGAGTGTAGGCCTATGTCTGGTCCTCCCTTTTTGCATTGGATGGGCACACCTGCAAAGAAAAAACATTCTTCTCCTCCTCGACCAGACCCTCAGAAAGAGTGGCAGAATTTTGCCCAAGGCCTGTTCAAGGCCTTCATGGCTCTGAGGCTTACCTCAGGCCAGCGTGCTTCTCCTCTTTCCTGGCTGTCTTCTCCTGAAAGAATGGCCAGACTACAAGCCACTTCAGAGGAAGATTCTTCCTCTGATGATGACAGTGACTTCTTAGAACACTGTACCTGGAAAACTGTTCTCCTGGTGGCTATACCCTCCACCAGGCCTGTTTTGGAGCTTCAGGCCTTAATGGCTTGTCCACCCTCCTGATTTCCACAAAGACAGGGTTTCCCTTCACACCAACCCTTCTTTCATGCATAAAGTAGTTAATGAATTGACCTTAAACCAGGCCATTCATTTGCCTACCTTTTTCCCCTTTTCCCAAAGCAGTAGTGAGAGGATCCTACATACTATTGATGTACACAGACCACTCGGTTTCTATCTTCACAAGACTAAACCTTTAGGAGAACAGACCAACTATTTGTGTTTTTCCACTCCAGGGCTCCGGGATTCCCTGTATCCAAGCAGACAGTCTTCCAACTGGATCTCGAAATCCATTTTTCTGCTATGCCTACCATGGAAAAGCCCTTTGTGGTGCGGTCAAGGCTTACTCTACAAGGGCAGCATCTTCCTCAGGGGTCTTCCTCAAAGGACTGGACACTAACTTCATTCTAGAAGCAGCAACTTGATCCTCAGTCCACACTTACATTACCAACTAAATTCTATTTCCAGATCCAGGGCAGGATTTGCCAGGGCCTTTCTTCATGGTTTCCTGGAGAATTTTTCCACTACCTCCACCTCCCTTTTTGTATGAGCTTTAGTATTCTCCCTCATGTAAAGAATACTGAAACAGATGAATAGAAGGACATAGATTAGTTGTGTAAGAACTTACCATAATGGTAGATGTCCTTCTCTTCTCTGTTGCAGTATTCTTTCCCTGCCCTCCTTTCCCACTTTCTACTGTTCTTGGATGCACTGCCTGGGGCTTCAGTTTTGAGGATGGTGCGCATGTACATTACTTTTATGGCCTATGTCCGATATCAGCCTATGTCAGATGTACCGGTCACCTCACAGTAGTAAAAGACTTCGGTATACTGGCCTAGGCAGGCAACTCCCTCATGTAAAGAATACTGCAACAGAGAAGAGAAGGACTTTTATCATTATGGTAAGATCTTACACAACTAATCTTTCTCTAGGTCATTCTCTGGAAACCAGAAGGGAGTAAGAAACTGTGGATGTTATGTTGTCTAATTTCGCCTTAATTCTTGCTGGTTGGGTTCTGAACTGAGCATTGGTTCCAACTCAGCCTAATACAAAAGCTCGAGAGCTTCCACTGGCTCGAGGCTAACCCCCTATCCCATGATGCACTGGGTAAGTTACCCAGATCTCGTTTGCCACTCAAGCAACAGGGATATCTTCTGACTGGCTCGTTGGCTATGTAGTATTTAATATACTTTTCTCAACAGTTTTCAGATAAAACCTTTTTTCTGTAGTGTGTGATATAGTTAGAACCCCCTGTTTGTAGTCTCTAGCATGTGTTTTCCTCTTGTTCTTGTGCGAGACCCGTTTAAGTTAGAGGGCTCTCGGCGGCCCGTTTAACTTAGAGGGCCGTTCCCCTTCCCCGTGTTATTATCTTTGTTTTTCTTATCTGGAGAATCCGTTTAAGTTAGAGTATTCCCTTCTGAATACTTACCTCATTTTTCTCAGAGGCTTGTTGGTGTCTTGTTAAATTAGCTATAGTGTTCCTTTTAGATAGTGTGTTTGAAATAGTTAATTCCACCCTTTGGCGGTTTTGCAACCTTTCCTTTAAAACCCTTGCATTGTGTTGGTTATTTTTTTTCTTGCATAGCGTGACTGTAGTTAGTAGGCTCCATTGTGTGTTAGAGACAGTTTTTGAATTTTTTCTGTAATATTAACAAGTCTAGAAGTGTTGTTAGGTTAGTTAAATTTATTGCTATCTATTTGCTGGTTAACAATGTCGAAAGAGAAAGACAAGGACCCAAAAGAACTGAGGCAATCGGGGTTTAAAAAATGTGATGTGTACACAAAAGATGTCTCTCTTACAGATCGACACACTGGGTGTATTGTCTTGATGCCATCCATTTGCGAGACCCTTATACAATTTGCCATGGTTTCAGCTGCAGGGTTCTTCAAGAGCGAAGAAATAAATTAATGGTGAGAGGTTTAAGAGGTCCTTTCCAGGAGTCATTAGAGGGTTCTCAGAGATCCAAGCCTACTTCTCCCTCTACTTCTCACTCAAAAAGATCCAAAAGACCTGCCAGTGAGACACCAGCTTTGGAGCCACCTAGAAAAATTATCGCATCGGAACCAAGGACTCATGGTTCCGACAAGTCAAGGTCAACCTCTTTGGCTCCATGTGTGTCTATGGAGCCAGTAGAATTTTCATTTACGACACGGTCTCCTATCTTGGAGCCGATCACTCCAGTTTTGAGATCACCCATTTTGGAGAGGGCTAAATCTTTCTTTATTCTCCCATTCCTCCAGGAGTTTATCTGATGATGATCTGGAGCAGGTGAAGAGACTGCTTTTAACACCGGCACTGTAAAAAAAGGTATCGTCACCAACCCCAAAAGAATCGGGACCGGCCAAAGCACCATCTTCAATTCCTCCTCCGACCCAGCTTGTAGTCTTGGAGCCAGAGATTGTGGGTCCAATAGTAGTGGAACCATTGAAACCGGGACCTCCTTTAGGATAGTCAGTTCTGGCATCTGCTCCAACCTCTTTGGGTCCATCGGATTTCGAGGGGTCTGTGAGCTGACACTCACCCATTGGGTCCGGGGAGGGGAGTCGGCGGGGACAGTTGTCCGATCCAACTCTATCTCTCAGTGCCTCGGCGAGGTTGAGCTCAGCTCCTATATTGGCTTCAGAGACAGCCGCTGTGCCTCGGAGCCGGTCCTCTGCCTCTCTGGAATGTGGAATCTGTTCGGGGCGGAGCAAGGGGGCTTTTGAACTGATGGAGAGGGTGCCGTCACCCCAGACAACTCCACTCTCGGGCCCAGCTTCTCTTCCCTCCCAGGCACCAGTGTTGGTCTCATCGTCAACTCCTCCTCCCAAGCGTAGAGACCCGGAACCTCAGGAAGCCCCTGCAGGCAACATAGTCTCCTCCGAAACATCACCAGAGTATCCCTCTGAGGATTTCCCTCGGAAGACGCTGTGCAAGAGAAAGCACATAGACTCTCCTGAGTCTATCATGTTACATACCGACCTGGATGATTCAGAAGGGTCCTCCACGGTCCCCTCTGAGGATGTCTCATTTGCTGACATCCTTGAGATCCTGAAAGTGGGGTGGCTGGAAGCCCACCAACCCTTCCGAGGATGAATTGGTATACCTGGAGGCTTTTGCGTCTCACCCTTCCAGCTCCTGGGTGACTCCCCCTTATGACCAGTTGTTTAATGTTATGTCTCATAAGGCCTGGACTTCCCCTGATACACTGCAGCCTATTCTACGGAGGCCCAATAAATTTATCACTGCCCCTACTGCGAAGGAGTTCCTAAGAAAAAGTTATCGGAAACCTCCTCATCTGTTCATCCTCCCAGTAAAGATTCACGGAATATGAACAGATATAGAAAGAGTGTTTTTTCTTCAGCGGCCTTTACCCTACGGACGCTGAATTACCGGACCCACTTTATGAGGCTTCAAAGGGATCTCCTCAAAGAGCTAGGAGATACCTTTCAGGGTACTGTTGCTCCGGGGACCACGGGCAGTGTTTCCTCACAGCTCTCCACCCTCAACTCTTTTGTCAACTCCTCCATGAGACTGATTTCATATGCAGCTAATGGAGTGAGCAGGGCAGCAGCGACAGGAATTTCCCTAAGGAGACATTCCTGGATGCATCTTTGCAACTTTGCTGAACCCTTCAGGTCTTTCTTCATCAGTGCCCCCTTTGATGGTTCTTCCCCTTTTGGACCAAAGGTGAAAGAAACTCCCATCCAGACCTTATCCCAAAGGTCAGAAAGGTGGTAAAATGTGGTTCCGCAAGTCCCAAAAAGGATTTTATGATGCATGTAGTGACACCTCCCCCAGGGGCAGAGGGGGAGATAGTAATGGAAGACGCTGGCCTCGTGGCAGAGGGGGTCCACAGAATCAGGGTGACAGAGATACTTTCTCTGGCAGGCCCTTCCAGTGCTCCAGAAAGGAGGCCCATCTGCTCTTCTCTGAAGGCATTTGTGGGGGGCACTTGTCACTGTACCCAAACGCCTGGCTGGAAATCACTCAAGACAAATAGGTACAGTCAATCATATCCAGAGGTTATTACATTCTCTTTTCTACTCCTCCACCCATAAATCAGTCCATTCCAGATGCCCCACCTG
This sequence comes from Protopterus annectens, assembly GCF_019279795.1. NCBI lineage: Eukaryota > Metazoa > Chordata > Ceratodontiformes > Protopteridae > Protopterus > Protopterus annectens. The sequence goes on from NC_056733.1 coordinate 1,320,567,479, forward strand.
GTCAGAGAGACAAAGCAACTCCATAAATACACAAGTTGCTAGAAAAAGAGTCATTCAAGCGGTCCTTGTAGACCAAATCGGATCCGGCTTGCACAAGGTTCTTTTTAGTTCCAAAAAAGACAGGGAACTGGAGACCCATTCTGGATCTCAGCAGACTGAACAAATCTGTAAAAAAAAAAAAAAAAAAAAAAATCAAAGTTCCGGATGGTGACACTGCAGTCTATACTCCCTTTTCTCGGGAAAGATGATTGGATGTGCTCGATAGATCTCCAAGATGCGTGCTACCATATAAAAATGGACAGGCAATCCAGGAGACACTTCCCCTTTGGGCTGGGAGCCAGTCATTACCAATTTCGAGCCCTGCCCTTTGGCCTCACTACAGCCCTCAGAGTGTTCACCAAATGCATGGCAGTGGTTATGGCTCACTTGAGACATCTGGGATTCCATGTGTTTCCATACCTAGATGACTGGCTCCTGTCTGCCACTACCAAGCATCTACTACTTCAAGCGAGGGACGAAACAATACTACTTTGCACCAGACTAGGCATTACAATAAACCTCAAAAAGTCTGCCTTGTCGCCTTCGCAGCATGTTACTTTCTTAGGCACAGAATTGGATTCAACAAAAATGCTGGCAAAACTTACCCCCGAGAGAATTCAATCCCTTCACTGTCAAATCAGGATTTTGATATCAAAGAAGAGGGTTCAGGCAAGATATGTATTACAGGTTCTGGGTACCATGGCAGCTGCAATTCTCCTAGTTCCTCTAGGACGGCTGCACATGAGGGTTCTTCAGTGGTTACTCTTTGCCCAGTGGTCCATGCAGGATCTCCCTCGGTATCACACCGGATAATCATTATGGACTCATGCAAGAAGTTTCTTCTCTGGTGGCTACAAATGAAACAGTTGTCCTTAGGCCGCCTGTTTGTATTTCCAGAGCTGGTACCAGTACTGACCGCGGATGCTTCCCAGATTGGGTGGGGGGGACATTATCTGAGGGAGACTGTCCATGGTTTATGGCAAAGAACACGACTGCCACTTGCACATCAGTGTCCTAGAGATGAGAGCAGTGCTGTATGCATTGCAGGGATTTCAGGACTCTCTTCCGATAGGAACAGTTGCAGTCCAAACAGACAACATGTCAGTAGTGTGGTACATAAGCAAACAGGGAGAAACCATATTGTATCCCCTAAGTCGAGAAGCACAACAAGTGTGGCAATGGGCTGGCACTTCTCAACGGTTTCTGATAGCAATGCATATCCCGGGCAAATCCAACGTGATAGAGGACAGACTCAGCAGAGTGATTCTGTTGCCTCACAAGTGGTCCCTAAAACTAGAAATTGCAGAAGAGATCTTCCCAGAGATGGGGCCAGCCTTGCTGCAACCTTTTTGCCACCTCCATGAACGTCAAATGCACCAGCTACTTTGCCCTCATTCCCCCCTCCAGGGAAGTCTCCAAGTGATGCACTGGTTCACGATTGGCCCCCTGAGACTTCTCTATGCCTTTCTCCCCTTTCCCTTAATAACTAAGGTACTTCAGAAAGCCAGCACATTGAAAAGCACCTGATACTCATTGCACCTTACTGGCCTCGACAAATTTCATTCCCCTTTCTCTGGGCCCATCTTCTGGAGGAACCATGTATTCTGGAGCCAGTTCCAGACCTTCTAACCCACTCATCGGGAATGTTCCATCTGTCCATCCAGACCCTCAAGTTGACAGCATGGCTGCTCCAATTCCACGTTTAGCCAGGTGTTACAATTTTTTCTCAGCAGTTTAACATATCTTGGTTTCTTCCCACAAACCATCTATGAGGAAACTGTATTCAAGTAAATGGAAAAGATTTTCCTACTGGGCTGTTAAGCACAATATAGAACCTTTTACGGCATCTACTACCGCAGTTCTAAAGTTTCTCACCAAACTTTTTGATGAAGGGGCAGCAGCAGCTACCATGAGGGTACAATTAGTAGCCATTTCTAATTTTCATACTGGTGAGATGGGAATGCCTATCATGTCCCACAGGTTATGTAAGACCTTTTTGAAAGGTAACTTCTTACTCAGACCCCCAATCAGGGAACCTCCACCCCCTTGGGACCTAAATTTTGTTGTTTCTTAGTGCTGTCACCCTTTGAAACTCATCATCGTGTGATGTAAAGTTTTTATCATGGAAAACTCTTTTCTTAGTAGCCATTACCTCCTATAGACGAGTGTCGGAACTCCAAGCACTCTCTATACGCCCTTCTTGTATAGTTTTTCGCAAAGACAGTGTCCCTAAGAACTAAGCCCTCTTTCTTACGGAAAGTTTGTTCCGAAAACAATCTTATTCAATCTATTGAATTACCAGTGTTCTTTTCCCAGCTATAGCGACAAGGCAGAATACAGATTCCATCAACTAGATGTACAGAGACAGCTATGTTTTTATTTGCATAGGACCAAAGATTTCAGAAAGTCTGACCAGATTTTTGTGTCCTTTTCAGACAAAAGGAAAGGATTGCCAATTTCTAAAGTAGCCTTGTCTAAATGGCTTACAGACTGCATTTCCTTATCATACAGTAATAATAACAGACAGTTACTAGGCAAATTGAAGGGCCATTCAACAAGAGCAGTCTCAACGTCCTCTGCTTTCCAGGCTAGACTTCCTATGGACTCTATTTGTGCAGCTGCCATATGGTTGAGGCCTCACACCTTTATTACTCATTACAAAGTAGACATGGCCTCCCGGAACAGGTCTTCCTTTGGTTCCACTGTATTGAAGAGCTTGTTTTCCTGAGCCACCCTAGGATAAAGGTGCTAGGGACTCTGTCCCAACCAGCAAGAATTAAGGCGAGACTGGACAACATAACATTAAGAAGGTAGGTACTCACCATAACATTCCATGTTTGTTGTCCATCTCGCCTATATTCTTGCGTCCCACCCACCTTCCCCCTCCTTTGTTCCTGGAGGACCAGGCAGACTGTCTGAGATATATATATATATATATATATATATATATATGTGTGTGTGTGTGTGTGTGTGTGTGTGTGTGTGTGTGTGTGCATATAGTTATATTGGTTTTGGAGTCTCTGCAGTTTCACAACCTGTTATTATGAGTAGGTAGTATTACTACTACTGCTTTCGCCTGCAAACAAGATCTGGGTAACTTACCCGGTGCATCATGGGATAGGGGGTTAGCCTCGAGCCAGTGGAAGCTCTTGAGCTTTTGTATTAGGCCGAGTCGGAACCAGTGCTCGATTCCGAATCCAACTAGCAAGAATATAGGCAAGATGGACAACAAACATGGAACGTTATGGTGAGTACATAACTTCTTATTCTGGAAGTTCCAGGAGTTTTACCTGGCCACTTCTGATGATAGCGCACCCCCCCCCCCCACCAGAGCAGAGGGGGGGATTCTAATGGTGGATGTCACCAACAGAGGAAGTCCACAAAACCAAGGCTTCTGAGGTCCTTTTTCCAAGAGACCTTAGTGCTCCTAAATGGGTGACTGGCTGCCACACTGTGGAGGCAGCCACGGAGCACTTGTTTGTGCACTCAGAGGCCTAGACATCCCTCGCCAAAGATATCTGGGTACGGAGAATCATAACCAGAGTTTATTCCATTCCCATTCTTTACCTCCCTCCTTCAACAAAGAAGCCCCCAAACATGCCACCCCCTCTCAAAGAAAGGTGGCAGCTGTATAAATAAAAAAGCTGCTAGACAAGTGAGTCATCCAGAAGGTCCCACCAGACCAACATGAGTCTAGAATTCACTCAAGGTTATTTTAGGTGTCAAATAAGGATGAGGACTTCAAGCCAACTTTAGACCTCAGTCACTCCAACCAGTATGTCAAACACATGAAGTTCTGGATGGTCACGGTACACTCCATCCTTCCTTTGTTGAGGAAGGACAATGGGTTGTGCCTAATAGACGTTCAGGCTGCGTACTACCATAGTATAATAGAGAAAGGTATAAAAGGTTTCTCCACTTCTGGCTGGGAGCCAGTCATTTTCAGTATAGAGTCCTGGCCTTTAATCTCACCACACCGCCCTGGGTGTTCATATTGTGTGTGGCAGTGGTCGCAGCTCACTTTGGACTTTAAGGGTTTTGGGTGCTCTCATATTTAGACGACTGGCTCATTACCACTCCTACCAGGTCTCTTCTCATTCGGGTCAGGGATTCTGTGCTCCATCTTTGCTTCCATTTTGAGGATCACAGTAAATCTGGATGAATATTAGTTTCTTCCAGTTCAGACACTGGAATTCATAGGTGCCCCTACTACCATAGTATAATAGAGAAAGGTATAAAAGGTTTCTCCACTTCTGGCTGGGAGCCAGTCATTTTCAGTATAGAGTCCTGGCCTTTAATCTCACCACACCACCCTGGGTGTTCATATTGTGTGTGGCAGTGGTCGCAGCTCACTTTGGACTTTAAGGGTTCCAGGTGCTCTCATATTTAGTCGACTGGCTCATTACCACTCCTACCAGGTCTCTTCTCATTCGGGTCAGGGATTCTGTGCTCCATCTTTGCTTCCATTTTGAGGATCACAGTAAATCTGGATGAATATTAGTTTCTTCCAGTTCAGACACTGGAATTCATAGGTGCCCCTCTACATACAACAACCAGGATAGCAAAGCTGCCAGATGACAGATTGTCCACCGTGCAAACTTCTGCACTAAAGATTCTGTCCTGTCCGATTCCACCAACCAGATTTGTTCTCCAGCTTTTGGGATCAGTGGCAGCTTCCATCAGTCTTGTTCCTCAGGCCAGATGCTACATGAGAGTTCAACAGTGGACACTTGCAGTACAGTGGTTCATCTGCTACCAACCTATGTGTTTTCGGGTTCGTTTGACAGATATTTGCAAGAGACGTATAATGTGATGGATTCAGCCTCCCAAAGTATTTCAAGGATGTCCATTTGTATTCCCCTTCTAAGGCCACTGTGAACACTGACACTTTCCAGCTAGGGTAGGAGGTCATTATATGGGGAAGACCATCCAGTGGTGTCTGTGATGATGTGGGGTATTGCCATCTGTGCCAGGGAGAGTAAGGCAGTGCATATGTAACATATGCCAGCATAGTTACCTGGAGTTTTTTAAATAATTTTGTCATTTGATTGTCACACTGACTTGTACAGATGTGTGTGTTAAAAAAAATATCAGCAGTGTTATTATAACTGATTTATGTTTAAACAAATAATTCTAGAAGGGAAGAGTAGAAGTTTTTGAAATTGTATTATAGCTTTCAGATACTGCAACAGATCTTAGCAAAGCTCTGAGTGTGTATTGCGGGTCAGGTGATAAATGTGATGTCCTTCTATAACCAGCACTGAGGGGATGGAACTCTCACAGCAGTTTGTTTTGTTTTCTTTGGAACCTGATATAATGGTCTATGTCAGTTATCACAGACGGTTGAGTTTAGTTATTGATTTTACTCAGTATAATTGCATACCTTTGTAAGATCTTGAGAGTGGTTGACTGGTGGCAGCATGGTTACCTTATAGTGTGGGCAGAAGGGGTACAGCTTTACCAGGAGTGTGTGTGTATGTGTGTGTGTGCGTGTTAGTGTGTGTGTGCACGTTAGTGTGTGCGTGTTAGTGTGTGTGCTCGCGTGTTAGTGTGTGTGTGTCTGTGAGAAAGTCAAATACCCAGTTGTGGGTTTGTCAGCTACTTAGAACCAGGACACAGTGCTCCAGAGTGAGTCTTGTTTGGGATCTGGAGAGACAGAGTCCAGTCCCCAGTCTGGAGCGTTTTCCCTGTATGCTGTTGGGGGAAATTGTGTTTGATGTAGAGAGCTGTATCTGAAAATACTGTGTAAATTCATTGCTATTTTTAGTGACGGTCTCTCACCGGTGTCAGTGGTGAGGATTAAGGCTCCTTGATTACTGGCCTGGGGTAGAGAGGCTGTCAGTCTCCTTCAGAGGTCAATCTCCACATCAGTGTCCCAGAGATGAGGGCAGTTCTCCTAGTGTTGCAAGCCTTTCAGGACTTCCTCCCTATAGGGATAATTTCTGTTCAGATGAACAACAAACAAGGGGGAACTCATTCCTGTTTGTTATGTCCTGAAGCGGTAAGAGTGTGGCAGTGGGCAATTATCTTCATATCGCTTTCTGAAAGCAGTGCATATACTGGGAAAATCCTGTATTCTGGCAGATAGGTTGTTCAGGTTTGCCCTCCTACCTCATGAGTGGTCCCTCAAGTCAACATTGGCAGTATAGATTTTTCATCAGTGAGGCCAGCCACACTGTGAATGATTTGCATTTCTCCTCAACACCAAATGCAGCAGTTTTTTTTTTTTGCCATGATCTTCATGGAGTGGGAGTCACTGAGGGATGCTGTGACACACATTTGGTCCCTATCTTCTCTAGAACCCTTCCTCCTACTCCTCTGATTCCAATTTTTCTGTAAAAAGCATCTGAAAGGAAGACCACTATAATCCTCATTGCCCTGCTGTAGCCTTGTCAGGTGTGGTATCAACTTCTCTGGCCTCATTTGATTCATCTCCCTGGGTGCTGGATCTTGCTCCAGGACTTTTCTGTCATTATTCTGACTTGCCTCATCAGACATCGAGGCCCTCATGTTAATTGCTTGTTTTCTCTACTTCTAATGATGGCTACTCAGTCTAGGCTCTTTTCCCCAGAAATCCACATTCTTTTTCCTAGAGACAGTCTACCAGGAGAATTTTCAAAAATAAATGGAAGAGATTTTTGATTTGAGCCTACCAAAGGAATCTGGATCCCTTTTCAACTTCTGTCCGTGCAGGCTTACATTTTCTGATACCCATCTCCCAGGCTGGGACCAGTTATTCTACCATTAAGGTCCAGTTAGTGTCTATTTCCAGTTTTCATTTTGGAGAAAATCGTGTGACATAAACTTCTGTAAGACTCACCAAAGCTTTCATGAGGGACACCTTCCTCCAACTCCCACTTAAGGATCCTACTCCCCCTTGGGATGTGACTGCTTTGCTTCAGGGTTTTATCCAGCCTCCCTTTGACCCTGCCGCCAGTGTGGACATTACATTTTTGACTTGGAAAATTATTTTTTTTCTAGTGGCAATAAGTTAAAATGGAGAATTTCAGAGCTATAGGTCCTGTCCTACAAAATGCTTTACACTATTTTTCACAAAGATAGGGGGGTGTTCAGAACCAATCCATCCTTTGTCCCCAGAGTTTTGTCTGAGGCCTCACTGAACCAAGCATTAATCTTCTAGTTTTCTTTCCTAGTTTCTCCAGTATGCTACAGCTGCTGGAAGACCATTGCCAACATCATTTCTACCTCCATTGTACCAAATCCTTCAGGAAAACAAATTTTGTTTCTTAGCTAAGATAGGCCAAAGAGTTTCCAACATTTCCTTAGCTAGACAGCTGTCAGAATGTGGTTCTCATGTATACAGAGAAAAAGACTTGACCCCACCCAAACTAGTAAAGGATCATTCAACTAGGTCTGCCTCAGCTTCCTCAGCCAGTGCCTCAATTGATGACTTTTTTTGCAGCAGCCACTTGGTCCAATGTTCACACACTTATTTCTCATTATAAGCTAGATTTGATCTCCAGGAATAGGGCAGCCTTTGATTCAGCCATTCTTCAGAATATCCTTCTGTGAGACCACTCCAAGGTCTAAGTAGCTGTGGACTCTGTTCCTTCCATTGAGGAACAGATGGAAGAGACAACATCTGACATGAAAGTTATGCACTTACCATATTGATAGTCATGTCTACTTCAGTCCTTTCTCAGCTTCCTGTCCTCCTTCCTTCCTTCTATGCTGTGGAAGATAATCCCCTTGGTTTCTGATATGACAGCATGGACTGGCTTTTGAGTAATGTCTTACTATCTTTCAACTCAAGAGAAGCATCCCTTCAAGGATCTTTGGTGTGTTAGCTTTGGTTTTTATCTAGGTGTTTTTGCTCTGTCCAAGGTTGCAGGCAAAACTTGATCTGAGTTAATGTTGGGAAAGAAAGGGGTTATGTGTAAGGGGAGGAGCCTGAGCTATGGATCCAAAAGTCTAGAGTGGACAAAGTATGATCCAAGGTCAGATCCTAAGACTCATCCATTGAGGAAGGATGGAAGCAGACAACACGTTATCATTTTGGTAGGTATATAACTTTCTGTTTCGATCCTTAAGCCTCAGAACAGGTGCGACAGAACTCCTCACCCTTTTGATGTGCACAGGCAATTAAGATTTTACTTTGCTAGAGCTAAGGAATTCATAAAAAAATCAGACCAGCTTTTTGCGTGTAATGTTAAATGTAAAGAAGGAAAACCAGTGAATAAGCATACAGTTTCAAAATGACCTGCACACTGTATTTGCTTTTGTTGCACTGGTTCTGCTCAGTGTATACCGGGACATCAGGGCCCATTCTACCAGAACCACAGCAACCACTGTAGCATTTCTAAAAGGCTTAAGTGCACATTCAGTTCTAGAAGCAGGTACTTGGTTCTCTTTCTACACTGTTTCAAACATTACTCCTTTGTTATGGCCTCTACGGCCTGAGTAGGGTTTGATTTTGCTCTCCTGTAAGGTCTGCTGTCCTAGAGCAACTCCATCCACCAACTACCCACTAAGTTTATGCTGTGAAAGTCATCTCATTGATCAGGGCTGCAGAGGTGAACAGTGCAATGAACATAGCCAGTTGTGTTACAATGTGAAAGTACAGTCACTTGTCCATATTGCCACCCTCCATCCCCTTTTGTGTCCTCCTTGGCAACATAAGGTTGGGTCCTTTCATATTCCCTCCCCCCTAATCTCGCCATACATCCAGGAGAGGGAGTTTGGCGACCTCTGTGGTGGACCTGATGAAGAAGATGGATTTTTTTTTTCTCTGATGCACTCATGATCTGATACTGGAGCATATCTTCTGGGTGAGCCACGGCAAGATGAATATGAAGATGGTGTTGGCTGACACCCCTTGTACTATGAGTTTCCTTACATGGCAGTGAGAGAGTCTTCCAAAGACACTGGTGGGGGGGGGGTAGAATTCCAGATGTCTGGTCAACAATGGACTACCTGCAGGCAAGATGTCCCACTGATTAAGACTGCAACAGTGAATGTGCTTAGACATCTGCTTTTATGGTAAGCTTCTGACACAACTGTACTTTTCCTCCCAATCCTCTCAGATTTGAATAGAGGGACTCCCAGTTTCCCAGTAGGATGTACCTCCTCTCATTCCATATGCTGCCAGTGTACTTGATACAGTACCTCTTCAGCCAGTGTCAGTGTAGTTACTGACATTGATGCCTCATGCATCATTCCTTTCATTGCCTGTCTTTTACAGATGGTATTTTCAGGGGTCAGCCATGCTGGCAGCTGTATTGTCAGTATCAATGCTGATAGATTTTTGAATCCAGCTTTCATGGTAACAGTAAATCTGGAGTTGGCCACTTCAACACTGGGGGTGAACCTGGGATTTTTAGTGCTAGACCTTTGGGTCCTTCTCTGTGCTATAACTGTGAAACTGTTTTTGCCTCTCCCGGAGCCTTCATGTATTTTATGTTTTCCAACATCTTCAGTTAGAGTAATGTAAAACCAATTCCTTGATAAGAATCCCCTCACTGGCAGTCTTAACTCCTAACAGTCCGATTACCAAAGATTTCTCTGGGGTCGTCTATCCCCTACCAAGAAGATAATTTGGAACCTTTAACTCCATGCACCAGTCCTGCAGAAACTGTGGAAGGCTGTGGCAAAAACAAAACACCTCAAACTGCACTTAAATTCTCTATTAGAGTGACAAAATGAAAAGGAAAGGGTCTGCTGCCCT